>NC_092165.1:29373757-29673757 GCF_045791955.1 Oncorhynchus clarkii lewisi
GCACTCCCAAACTTCTACAGATGCACAATTGAGAGCATCCTGTCGGGCTGTATTACCGCCTGATATGGTAACTGCTCCGCCCACAATCGTAAGGCTCTCCAGAGGGTAGCGAGGTCTACGCAACGCATCACCGGGGGCAAACTAGCTGCCCTCTAAGACACCTACATCACCCGATGTCACAGGAAGGCCATAAAGATCATCAAGGACAACAACCACCCGAGCCACTGTCTGTTCACCCCGCTATCATCCAGAAGGCGAGGTCAGTACAGGTGCATCAAAGCTGGGACCGAGAGACTGAAAAACAGCTTCTATCTCAAGGCCATCAGACTGTTAAACAGCCACCACTAACATTGAGTGGCTGCTGCCAACACACTCAACTCAACTTTGATAATAATTACTGATCAAAACCTTAGAAAAACCTTGACAAAGTACAGACTTAGTGAGACTTAGCACAGCTTTGCCATTGAGAAGGGTAGACACGGGAAAACCTTGCTCCCTGTAGAGGACAGAGCAGCATTTCCTGACAAAATTACAACATGTAAATAATTACAGCATTTTGCTTCCCCAGATTTGAAATCATTATTGAAGGTTTCCAAGACCTGGTGGGGTACTGTAGGACACAGAGAACTGTGGGTTGGCAGCGCACTACATTGCTGCCTGGCTTAAAATGTAGGACAGTGTCTGACAGACCAACCAACCTGCACACATCCTCACGTTATTCACCTATTTACTTGTATTTTTGTTGTTGATATTGTTCATGAATCATTCCATTTTGAAATTTAAAGAGAGGAAGACAGAGAGAGAGATAGAGAGAGAGAGAGAGAGAACTGCTGGAATTCAATCATTGAATAACCACTATCTGCCATTATTGAATTCCAGTCTAAGTATGAAAGCATCCTACAGTATGGTTGTATCCCAAATGGCACCGTATTTCCTTTATAGTGCGCTACTTTTGACCAGGGCTCATTGCCATTTGGGACACAGGCTTCATTTCCTAGGGTCAGAGTCTGGAATGATTTAATCCTGGACATATCCCGTTCCTCTGATTCGTTCCCATTAGTATGTGTGTCAGGGAGATCATTCTCCTAGCTGTCTAGTCGTCCAGAGGCCTGCCGATTTGAACACTCCAGAACTGCATTAAAACCTCCTCTCCCCTCCTCCATATATTTCATTCCTTCATTCTCCATCTATTTACACGAGAGGTGTAATGAGAAATGATGATCACCATCTCTGCTCTGCAGTCACAGAGATCTCCTCTGTGCCTGGGAAATAATTTCCCTCTGTGTGTGTTAATACTAAGCGTCCCCTAATGAAGTAAGGATTTATATGGATATACAGTACTATTATTTTACTGGTTCCCTGGTCTTAGATTTAGAGGAAGACATCTTTATCTAACATTTACTTCAAAACTATGAACTAAATTAAATGCAAAGCCTCTTTGTTTGGAGAAAACAAAATTAAGTTAGTCTTTCTGAAATCACTTTTTTCATGCCCAGAAATGATAGTGGTTTTGCTGTCTCACAGAATTCCACAATATTTACAGCTGAGCTGAAAGCTACCTGAGAATACAGGGTATATCACAAATGGCACCCTATGTCCCCTTAGGGCTTTGGTCAAAATAGTGGACTACATTTTATTCTTACATCAACGCTTTTATCCTTAGCGACTCACAAGTGCAATGTGGGTTAAGTGCCTTGCTCAATGGCACATTGACATATTTTTCACAGTCGGCTCGGGGATTCAAATCAGTGACCTTTCGGTTACTGGCCCAACGCTCTTAACTGCTAGGCTACCTGCCAACCTTTTTAGGGAATAGGGTTCTATTTGTAACAGGAGAAAGAAGGAAGAGATCCAGTTATCAGTGGAAGTATGTCCCTTTGATGCCTTCATCACTTCCTGCCTCTGCTGGGATTTTTTTTTACACGGGCATCCCTCATCCCTCTCTTTCCACAATTTATAGTGTGGCTTTCTCTCTCTCGTTTTTCTCACTTTGTCAATATTTTATTATTCTCTTCCTTTGCTCTCCCTCCATTCATCTTCCCTTCAGACACAGGCTTGCACCAGAGGGGGTCCTTAACAAAGGAAAGCAATCCGGAGCGAGGGAAGGGGAGGGTGGAAGAGTGCAGAGGATTATCTCTACAGAGAGACGACTGGAAATTAAAGGACTGGAAAGACTGATCATATCCTTTTATTTCACTATACAAAGGGAAATACGATAAAACATATGTGTAAAAGTAATGCAAATATCTCCCAGGGATAAAGACAGAGTAATATATAGAATCAATTATAGCAGGAGGAGTCTCAATGGTCTCAACGGGTACAGCAGTTTTAAAACACGTTTACTGTAAACTGGGCTCTTTTGTTACATGTGAAAGTACACATTTACACGTTGCTTTTAGAGACAATAGGTTATTTACAAGACAACAAAACAGCATCTGAAAAACACAACTCCCCAGCAAAAATAAAGAATTTAACCATATGTGATTAAAAACACAACCAATTTGGAGCAAATGGTCCTTCGAGCCGGATATGAACCAACGACTGAAATATGTTCATCGTATTGAGATGCCACTGATAAACTGTCTCATGGTTGGGGGCCCCCAGATAGCATATGAACATGTCTGAAGCAATCGCAAAATGTGTAGAATAGCAGGAAATTAGCTTTAAAGGTTGACTTTCGGCGCAAAAAAATTGTCCAACTCCTCCATTTTCTAAATTTTGAAACAGAAGGGGTGTGTGTCTTTGGTGGTTAATCAATGTGTCATTCTGGTCATGCGTGCCACGACCGACGTAACAGCTAAGCTAGCCACTTGTAGCTAGACAGTAACTCAGTATGTTTTGACATCATATCACAGGATTTTAGAGATTGGTAAGAAATTGCACTTCTGTAGCCAAATATGTTATTCGTTAAAAAATATGTATGCATTAAATGACCTGGTATAAATGGTGCATTGATCAGTTATACAGTTTAAAGCCATTAGTTTTGCGTTATTGCCAAAAGTCGACCTTTAAAATAACTGCCCAATGTTTCCAGATTTCTATAAAGATGAAATGTGGATCCGTTCATTCGTACGTACGCGTGTACATTCGTACATATGTTCGTACGAAACTTGGGTGAATGATGTGTCTTGCCCATAGATATCCGTAATTTACAAAATTCCACTGATTATCCCAAAGGGGGGCGCTGTATCCTTCGTGGGGGACTACATGTTTACTGTTGCTTTTTTTTAAACAAAGTTAGTGATAAACCCAGCAGTCATACGAGACAGAACTTCCACTTATACTGTTTTCAAAATACCCCTCCATATACTCCTCAAAAAGGCATAATAAGTAATGTCAAACTGTCTTGAATTGCAGGAAATGTGTTTTAAAATGTTGTTCTTTTTTAATCTGGGGAAGGACTCCCCCCCAATATCTTCACCACAATTTTGCTTTGATCGAATGATTGTGTCCAGTTTCATTACACACTGATAACCAGGGAGACTAAGGGAGGAGAGGGGATGAGTGATAACATACATTAAAGTTACTTTAACGCTGTGCTGTGTGTGTGTCCGCATCAGTGTGTGTGTATGTGTCAGTGTTAGTGTGTGTCTCAGTGTCACAGTGTGTGTTTGTGTGCGTGTCTCAGTGTCAGTTTGTGTGTGTGTGTGTGTGTGTGTGCATGCATCCTGTCACTGTGTTGTGACAGAATAAGATGTGTGGAATGGGCTGTGCAATCAGCAGGCCATCCACCCAAGCTATTTCCTTCCTCCCGGGCTCCCTCTGTCACGGTCCAGTAAATTGACCCAGTGATGCCTGGTTAGACAGGCCGCTGCTGCTGCTCCCACTGCATTACCCACAGCTCACAAATAAGTAACTTACTACAGCTGCACTGCAGAGAGAACAGAGACCCATTTCTCTATGCCTTGTGTTACCTCATCATCACCCCTCCCAAAATACTTCCTACCAGCATCTCTATGCATATGCTGCTTCTCAAATCGCACCCTATTCCCTATAGAGTGCCTTACCTTTGACCAGAGCCCGATTGGCCCCATAGGATCTGGTTAAAAGTAGTGCACTATATAGAGAATAGGGTGTGATTTGGGACACATATTTCCTCATCACAACCACTTCCAAAAGACCTCATCGGCCCATAGATTTAGTCACATGCAGGTGTATCTGTCTTGTGCCCAAAGCACTTGAGTTGAAATCATACATTACTGCAAGTCATCTTTACATTACACTCTGCATTGCAAAAGCCACTCATCACCACCATCATCCGTGGTACCACCATCACACGTGGAAAAAGCATATTTCTCAAGTCAGAAATTATCATGCGGAGTACATACAGATGGTGTAGGGTGAATGAATGGGGAGAAAGGCAACGATTGTCGTGGCTCTTTTCATGTGGAGTTTAGTACACACCCTCAAGGGTACACTGCTATGACGCATTTAACTTACTCCACACAGTTCATACACAGGGCAAGAGAGAGAGAGAGAGAGAGACTCATTGATAGTCAATGGGATATCGTAAGACAAAAACACACTGATAGACAGACACAGCATACATGCGTTATTGAAATCAGCTTTGGATCCGATTTGATCACATTCAAGCGAGAGATGCCATCTGTCTGATAACAATTATCTCTGCAAACAAACCAATATATAATGGCCCCCACCAGATTGAACTGACCTACCAAGCCCTCCTGTTTAAATGGTACCTTCTGCTGTCTTTACTAAGTAGACCATGTAGGGTTCTTCAGTTTGTCCCCATAGGGGAACCCTTTTTGTCAGGTTGTCAGGATTTTTTTTATCACCCACAACCTGAATTCAGAATGACTGCCAGGGTAGGGAAGATGGAATACGGAGACTAGCTCAATCATCTAAACTGGAACAACCATCTCAGTTAAACTACTAACAGATTTGATTAGTTTATAAAAATGTATACATTTGTTCTTTGTGTAGCATAACATGTATGAATCAATCAATGTACTTTCAAAACCGATATTAAACCAAGCAATTCTGAAAATCACCTTGCAATAGAGCATGCTGGGAAATATGATATATGGTTCTATGTAGAACCCTTCTTGCCTTCCAAAGAATTATCAAATAACCGTTTCTTCCAAAAACAATTCTTAGGATGTTAAAGGTTCTAGGTAGAACCCTATCCTTCTTAAAAGAACCCTTATGGAACCCTTTTATCTAAGAGTGTGCAGTTTTTCATGGAGCCAGTCGGACAGAGTGGAACCCTAGCTCCCAAGCAGAGTTAATGGTAATGCATCACGTTTTAATAGAGCAACACCTGTGAGGGCCAAAGCCTCTCAGTAATGAGAGTTGTGTAATAAATTAGCAGGGCCTTATTGAGATCTGTCTGTGGCCAAACAATGGCTCCACTGTTCCATCCCAGTGCTGCAGCCTCTCTCTTTCACTCACTGCCCCCACAGCAGCAGAATTCCTTTAAAACACCTAATGCCCCCACTTCCTCAATTTCTCTCCTTTGACAACCCCGCTACTTTCATCTCACACTTAATTACCATTTCATTTTTCATTTACCTCCAGAATCGTCCTGAGTCCCCAACCTTCCATATCCCAAGCAACAAAGACAAAAAAAAAAAACAATCAGGCAGAATAGAATGTAACACGTGAATGCTAATATCTTTACGCAGCGTAATCTCAGCAGATGTTTAATATTATGCAGGTTTATGATGGCTTTTGAAGCAAAGAGAGCCATAACCCCATTATTTCAAGAGATGTGCCATTGTAATACCTGGTATTAGAGCCTGATCCACTGAGAGGTGACCAACCCAACCTCTCCATATTCCTAAACTGAGTTAAACCATTGTCTGTGTCCCAAATAGCACTCTTTCCCCTTAATAGTGTACTACTTTTGGCCCATAGGGAATAGGGTGCCAACTTGATCCCTCCAGCCTAAAATAAAGGAAAAGTTTATCCTCATAGACACTATTCATTTTGTGTCTGTATCTGAGGGTTAGGTGCTGTTCCTGATGTCAGTGTGAGTACTCCAACTATTTCAGTTCCCTTCATGTATTTGCTATTTTAAAGAACTTTGTATTGCTTTCAGTCAGACTCTTTGAACGTGGATAATACTGCAACAGTGGAGTATTGTTGTTGTGTAGTGTATACTTTTATCTGGCTTTTTTTACAAGGTGACTATTGAGAGTCACAGAATGGTACCAACCTAAAACAATGTTATTATACGTGTAGGGATGTAGCCGAGTAGCTATACTATTCTGCCTGCACCTGCCCGCCTGTCCAACATCACTACTCTGGACGGCTCTGACTTAGAATACGTGGACAACTACAAATACCTAGGTGTCTGGTTAGACTGTAAACTCTCCTTCCAGACCCACATCAAACATCTCCAATCCAAAGTTAAATCTAGAATTGGCTTCCTATTTCGCAACAAAGCATCCTTCACTCATGCTGCCAAACATACCCTTGTAAAACTGACCATCCTACCAATCCTTGACTTCGGCGATGTCATTTACAAAATAGCCTCCAATACCCTACTCAACAAATTGGATGCAGTCTATCACAGTGCCATCCGTTTTGTCACCAAAGCCCAATATACTACCCACCATTACGACCTGTACGCTCTCGTTGGCTGGCCCTCGATTCATACTCGTCTCCTAACCCACCGGCTCCAGGTCATCTACAAGACCCTGCTAGGTAAAGTCCCCCCTTATCTCAGCTCGCTGGTCACCATAGCATCACCCACCTGTAGCACGCGCTCCAGCTGGTATATCTCTCTGGTCACCCCCAAAACCAAATCTTTCTTTGGCCGCCTCTCCTTCCAGTTCTCTGCTGCCAATGACTGGAACGAACTACAAAAAACTCTGAAACTGGAAACACTTATCTCCCTCACTAGCTTTAAGCACCAGCTGTCAGAGCAGCTCACAGATTACTGGACCTGTACATAGCTCATCTATAATTTAGCCCAAACAACTACCTATTTTCCTACTGTATTTATTTTATTTATTGATTTATTTTGCTCCTTTGCACCCCATTATTTTTATTTCTACTTTGCACATTCTTCCACTGCAAATCTACCATTCCAGTGTTTTACTTGCTATATTGTATTTACTTTGCCACCATGGCCTTTTTTTTTGCCTTTACCTCCCTTATCTCACCTCATTTGCTCACATCGTATATAGACTTGTTTCTACTGTATTATTGACTGTATGTTTGTTTTTCTCCATGTGAAACTCTTGTGTTGTTGTACGTGTCGAACTGCTTTGCTTTATCTTGGCCAGGTCGCAATTGTAAATGAGAACTTGTTCTCAACTTGCCTACCTGGTTAAATAAAGGTGAAATAAAAAAAATAAAAAGTAAATACTGTGTGCATGCGTGCGTGCGTTTGTGTGTGACTTACTTACTACTTAGTAGTAAGAGGTCAATCAATAATATGGTAATACTGTACAGTCAGTCTACCAGTGTAGCGATACTGGGTCCTTTCATGTAAAGGCAATCTGTTTATTAATTTGTTAACTACATTAATCAATTCCATTGTGGGGATAACAGATTTAAATGGCTGTAGTGATTTAGCTGAATGGTTACCTTGAGATCGTTCATTTACAATCAGGTCTACAGGTCTATACTGATGTCTGGGGACATGAGGACTAACGCACAACAATTTCCAGCCGTTCAATCAGCCAGAGAGAGATGGTGGATATTACAGTACCAGGCCCTGTACACACTCAGGTTGTACAACTGTTGTACAATGCATTTTACACAATGTCTGTGATACAACTGAGAGTTTGTCTGGACACATTTAAAAAAAAAAAAAAACATTGTGCCAAATGCGTTGTACAGCCTAAAGCTGAAATCCACATACAGTGAAAAGCGCCACTGTTCGCCCCCCAGCTGCATTGTTATTGGTTTGGTTCTTTTCATGAAACGGAGGAGAGGAGCATATGGCAGCGTGCTAAAAATAAAATGGTACTCCTTTGTTCTTCTAGTATTCCAAACTGACGTGACAGTTTCACCCTATGATTTCAGCTTTAAGTGTGTACGAGGCCAAAGCTGATTCAAATTAGCACAGTGGGGAAATTGCATGTTTGGTCATTCAGAGTAGTATAACCAATTTTCTGACACAAACTGGCCTTACATTTGAATAACAACGTTAACGTGAATGTGTACTGCTCATCTCTGTGCTCTTTTTATTATAGGAAACACGTTGACAACTGATACTTTGCTTTGAGACAATATTAGTTCAGAGGGAATGTGCAATGCAATTCAAAGAGAGTTCAAAGCCAGACTGAAATGGGAATATGTCACTTTGAAAGAGAAGAGCTAGTCTGTTATGCTCTTTCTATCACTGTCTTCGTCTTTTATCCCCAAGTCTGTACAGGCTGAAGCTAGATAATAGCAACACCATATGCTTTAGGAGTTGACTCAAAAAGCAGTTTCATAAGCTAGGTTTCCATCTAATTGGCAACAGAGTTGTATGTGCTGGCCTGTCTTCCCACCTTTGGGACAGACATGAGCATATCTTCATTATATACATATCTCTGGTATAGCCTACGTGATGAGATTATTATGGCAAAGTGAGCAAGATTATTTTTTATTTGTCAAACTGCAGCCAAGCAAAAATCATCATGTAACCAGAATAAGATGATTTATTGGAAAGGAGCATCACCTTGCGCTTTCACCACCCTGTGAAGTTCATCATAACTTATTTCATCTGTGGCTTAATAAACTGTATCCTTTCCCGAGTCGTACTGGAAGGATCACAGAACATGTCATCGCGTGACTCCAAGTCAACTTCGACATGATGGTTATTATATCAATATTTGCACATAAAAGCATTTCCATGGACATTTCTCGCAAAATTAATTTTACCTACACAAAATATCCCACCTTGTCTAGCTTATTTTGTTTTTGTCTACATTTAGAAAGTTTACCAGCAAATTAGCTTTTTCCGTCAGGCCTGAAGCCTTTTTTTTATACTGCATGTATTTTACTCGCATAAAACGGTTGGATGGAAACCTGGTTATTTAGTGTCCAAAAAAAAACAACACTAATTTGATGTCAAATCAAATCAATGTTTATAAGTCACGTGCGCTGGATACAACAGGTGTAAACCTTACAGTGAAACGATTACTTACAGGCTCTAACCAATGGTGCGAGAAAAAAAAGGAAAAAGGTGTGTGTGTGTGTGTGTGTGTGGGTGTGTGTGTGTGTAGGTATATAAAGAAATAAAACAACAGTAAAAAGACATTTGAAAAAAGAGTAGCAAGGCTATATACAGACACCTGTTATTCAGGCTTATTGAGGTAGTGTGTACATGTAGATATTGTTAAAGTGACTATGCATATATGATGAACAGAGAGTAGCAGATGCGTAAAAAAGAGGGGTTGGGGACCTTCTATTTACTGAATTGGATGGACTATTGTGAAACATAGTAGGTAGTGAAAAAGGGAAAATGCATTGCACATGTGGTTGTGGATTCTTGTGGTATTTGCGGTGTGTAGATAAAAAAAAGAAATGTACCAATCCCAGATTGTCCCATTAAAAACCCGGGATACAGGTGTGAAAGCAAACAATTATGCGTTATAAAAAGAAAAATGAGGAAGGTCCACATAATATTTACTGTGAAGGAAAGGAAAATGTATGCCATCTTTAGTGACACACATTGATAAGGCAGGTAAAAAATTATTATAATTTGAGACACAGATTTGAGAAACACATTGTGACACGCATTATAAATATGCTCATATTCACAGGCGTGTAAACAACAGACAATCATAGCTCAGTTGAGTAGCAGGGTTTAGACCTTAAATTTGGATCAACCGACCCAAGTGGGACTTCCCATCCTCAGTGACGTCAAATCCTTCACCTGAATTGTCCCAGGAAAGTCCCCTGTTGTGCTCCTATCCAGTCCTGGTCCCTGTATGTGGATCTGGTGCATGTTGTCAGCCCTGCATAACCTGTAATAGTGCCTAGAGCGACCGCCGCCGGGTGCTACTGAGAAATGTACAGAGTGTGTGGTTCAGCATGGGGATGTACTGTAGAGAGAAGAGATGGAGAGAGCCCTGGATGGGTTTTTTAAAGGGGCAATCTGGGATTGGTACATTACTTTTTTTTACTTCTAAATAAATTACGTATAGTCATTGATTCTAAAAGAATCAAACTTATAAATGCCTCAGTGAATATGGTTAAAACAATAATTTTGATCTTAAAGATGGTCAGTCCTTGAATCCATAGCTCCATCTATGCATTTTGAGAGTGGCTACATTTCCCTAGCTCCATCCCTCAGCTGTTTGCCTTAACAAAGTGGAGAGATGACTACTTTGTTGTTTGAATCCCAGATTGCGCCTTCAATAAGAGCTGACAAAGTTTTGAGATGGTGCCTCCTCTCAGACAGGTGAGACGTAACGAGAGGAGAAAAGGAGGAGGCTGATAAATGTGTCTGGGTGTTGAGGAGCAGGGGACCCTCTTAGGAGCCTCATTCTGGGGCCACACTACACACCCAGGAAGGCCCCATTGGGGCCACAGACAAGAATGGTGCTTTAACAGAAATAAGGCACTGAGGGTTTGTCTCAAAGACCTGAACTAGGTCTATATCTATAACCGCTATAGTTCTCTGCATGAAACCATATACTTGCATTACAGGAACACACTATAGGTATTTTCAGACATGTATTTATTGTATAGTAAGAGATGAGACACAGGGATTATGTCTGCATCCCAAATTGCACCCTAATCCCTATTTATTGCATGGGCCAATGTCAAAATATCAAAAGTATTGCACCAAAATAGGAAATAGGGTGGCGTTTGGGACACACACAGGGATTATGAAAATGTCAGAACCCTCTGTCAAAGTAATGTCATACTAAATAGTTGAGGTTCTGCTATGGGAGAGCTAGGGGTCATAATCCTCAGGTACATCTCTATAATAGAGAACAGAGCATGAGACAACGTCTAATCCTATCAGTTTCCTTTCACTGGTGGGAGACAGCAGCACGACAATGACAGGCCATGAATTACATTGATCTGAGAGTGTGTGTGTGTGTGTGTGTGTCTGAGTGGTCAGATCAATAAACGTGGGCTGTGTGTGAGTCCTTCTGCCTTCCCTTGTGTTATTTACTGCTAAACAACATAATCAATTTAAAGTTCCCCCTCACATACAGAGATCAATCATACATTTGAGGCCGCTCTTCCGACTTCAATATCCTGGTTTAAAGCAGAGGCTCAAGATTGTGTGAGCATGCGAGAGTATTAGAATGTGTGTGTGCCACATTGGCAGCAGAGGGAGAATGGAAGTCATTTGACTGTTGTGCAGGCATCCGTCCATGATACAGCATCATTCAGTTTGGATTAAGTTTCCCTGGCAGAGTGGTGGTTCGGCGGAAACATAATCATTCTTTGGAGAGGTGTTTAAACTACTTCTCCTCCCTCCATTACCAATGAAAATAAATCTGATAGCTTTTGAAGTCGTGAGGATTCGAGGAAATGCATTTTGCATTCTGCATTTACTTGCCAGAGACTTTGAAATCTACAGTTGGTTTTGGAGGAGCAGTTCATTTTGAACTTAGCTGATTATTTGTTATTTACCTATTTATTTACTTATTTTCTTGCTTATTTCTAATAAAACCCCATCCCACCACCCTTGACAAAATAATTGTTGTTACTGACTGTCCTGTTTGTCACAATCTTGAATATTTTGAATTATGTTGTTATTGATTTTGTTAATTAACGAGAGAGAGAGAGAGACTTGGAATTTTTGTCTTTCTTTAATTAAACATTCTCATTTCATTAAAACCTTACCCCCCCCCTTAAAATAATAACACCAAAATATATCTTGTACCACAGTACTGCATACCATACCATACTCACCTTACCCTCTACCCCACGATACAAAACAACACCACACATCACAATAATGAAAACCTCACCACTTCTACAACCGTATATACAAAACATCTTCCCCAGCTGTACAGACTGCCCCCTGACACACCATATCTCCTGAAACATCTCCACACATTTTTATAATTTTGTAGAACTCAAATTCCATCCTAAGGTACGCAGAGACCATCCCATTAAATAATAGAAAAGGGTCTGTTATCTACCCACATTTGACCCTGTTCCTCCTTGTTAGCCAAATAGACAACTTTGCCTGAGCAAACAGAAAATTCAACGAAACACATTTGGCCTTCTCCTTATTTGAATAATTTGAAT
This sequence comes from Oncorhynchus clarkii lewisi, assembly GCF_045791955.1. NCBI lineage: Eukaryota > Metazoa > Chordata > Actinopteri > Salmoniformes > Salmonidae > Oncorhynchus > Oncorhynchus clarkii. The sequence continues at coordinate 29,385,938 of NC_092165.1, forward strand.
TTAATCTCTTTCTCTCTCTCTCTTTCTCTCTCTCAGAGGACCTGAGCCCTAAAACCATGCCCCAGGACTACTTGGCCTGATGACTCCTTGCTGTCCCCAGTCCACCTGGTCATGCTGCTGCTCCAGTTTCAACTGTTCTGCCTGGGGCTATGGAACCTTGACCTGTTCACTGGAGGTGCTACCTTGTCCCGGACCTGCTGTTTTGAACTCTCTTCCACACCTGCTGTCCCTAACTCTGAATGACTGGCTATGAAAAGCCAACTGACATTTACTTCTGAGGTCCTGACCTGTTGCACCCTCTACAACCACTGTGATTATTATTATCTGACCCTTCTGGTCATCTATAAACATTTGAACATCTTGGCCATGTTCTGTTATAATGTCCACCCGGCACAGCAAGAAGAGGACTGGCCACCTCTCAGAGCCTGGTTCCTCGGGAGTTTTTCCTAGCCACCATGCTTCTATATCTGCATTGCTTGCTGTTTGGGGTTGTAGGCTGTGTTTCTGTATAGCACTTTGTGACATCGGCTGATGTAAAAAGGGCTTTATAAATACATTTGATCGATTGATTGACCTGCAGTGGCGAAAACATTGGTGGCCCCTCCCCCTTTGGCTGCTCAAACACCCCCCCCCCCCCCTTACCGACACAGACAGTGCCTCGAGAACCTCCTCCAGGAATCTCTCCAGCAGCCTAAGAGACATTATTCCTTTGTTGTGCCAGGACTTCCAGGGTTTATGCCACAGCCAGTTTATGCCACAGGGAAGATGCCACCAGGTTGTTGATTATCAGCACCCTCCCTCTATATGACCAAAGGAAGAATTGGTTTTGGGGGTGACCAGAGAGATATACCTGCTTGAGCACGTGCTACAGGTGGGTGCTGCTATGGTGACCAGCGAGCTGAGATAAGGGGGACTTTACCTAGCAGGGTCTTGTAGATGACCTGGAGCCAGTGGGTTTGGCGACGAGTATGAAGCGAGGGCCAGCCAACGAGAGCGTACAGGTCGCAGTGGTGGGTAGTATATGGGGCTTTAGTGACAAAACAGATGGCACTGTGATAGACTACATCCAATTTATTGAGTAGGGTATTGGAGGCTATTTTGTAAATGACATTGCCAAAGTCGAGGATAGGTAGGATGGTCAGTTTTACAAGGGTATGTTTGGCAGCATGAGTGAAGGATGCTTTGTTGCGAAATAGGAAGCCAATTCTAGATTTAACTTTGGATTGGAGATGTTTGATGTGAGTCTGGAAGGAGAGTTTACAGTCTAACCAGACACCTAGGTATTTGTAGTTGTCCACATATTCTAAGTCAGAACCGTCCAGAGTAGTGAAGTTGGACGGGCGGGCAGGTGCAGGCAGCGATCGGTTGAAGAGCATGCATTTAGTTTTACTTGTATTTAAGAGCAATTGAAGGCCACGGAAGGAGAGTTATATGGCATTGAAGTGCGTCCTGAGGGTTGTTAACACAGTGTCCAAAGAAGGGCCAGAAGCAAACAGAATGGTGTCATCTGCGTCGAGGTGGATCAGAGACTCACCAGCAGCAAGAGCGACATCATTGATGTATACAAAGAAGAGAGTCGGTTCAAGAATTGAACCCTGTGGCAGCCCCATAGAGACTGCCAGAGGCCCGGAAAACAGGCCCTCCGATTTGACACACTGAACTCTATCAGAGAAGTAGTTGGTGAACCAGGCGAGGCAATCATTTGAGAAACCAAGGCTATCGAGTCTGCCGATGAGGATGTGGTGATTGACAGAGTCGAAAGCCTTGGCCAGGTCAATGAATACGATTGCACAGTATTGTTTCTTATCGATGGCGGTTAAGATATCATTTAGGACCTTGAGCGTGGCTGATGTGCACCCATGACCAGCTCTGAAACCAGATTGCATAGCGGAGAAGGTATGGTGGGATTCGAAATGGTCGGTAATCTGTTTGTTGACTTAGCTTTCGAAGACCTTAGAAGGGCAGGGTAGGATAGATATAGGTCTGTAGCAGTTTGGGTCAAGAGTGTCCCCCCCTTTGAAGAGGGGAGTGACTGCAGCTGCTTTCCAATCTTTGGGAATCTCAGATGACATGAAGGAGAGGTTGAACAGGCTAGTAACAACAATTTCGGCAGATTCTTTTTTAGAAAGAAAGGGTCAAAGATTGTCTAGCCCGGCTGATTTGTAGGGGTCCAGATTTTGCAGCTCGTTCAGAACATCAGCTGACTGGATTTGGGAGAAGGAGAAATGGGGAAGGCTTGGGCGAATTGCTGTGCGGGGTGCAGTGCTGTTGACCGGGGTAGCCAGGTGGAAAGCATGGCCAGCCGTAGAAAAATGCTTATTGAAATTCTCAATTATAGTGGATTTATCGGTGGTGACAGTGTTTCCTATCCCTAGTGCAGTGGGCAGCTGGGAGGAGGTGTTCTTATTCTCCATGGACTTTACAGTGTCCCAGAACTTTTTTGAGTTTGTGTTGCAGGAAGCAAATTTCTGCTTGAAAAAGATAGCCTTTTCTAACTGCCTGTGTATATTGGTTTCTGGTATCCAATTGTTAGTAGTTACTATCTTGTCTCCGGTATGGGCTCGGGAGAGACGAAGGTCGAAAGCCATGCGTCCTCTGAAACACCACCCAACACAGCGGAAGCCAGCCGCACCAATGTGTCGGAGGAAACAACGTGCACCTGGCGACCTGGTTAGCGTGCACTGCACCCGGCCCGCCACAGGAGTAGCTAGTGCGCGATGAGACAAGGCTATCCCTACCGGCCAAACCCTCCCTAACCCTGACTACGCTAGGCCAGTTTTGGTGGGCGGACCTCTCTTTGCAGGTTTGTTGTGGTTCCATATTTCTTCCATTTTTTAATAATGGATTTAATGGCGCTCTGTGGGATGTTCGAACCCTGATCTGTACTTCTCCACAACTTTGTCCTTGACCTGTTTGGAGAGCTCCTTGGTCCTCATGGTTCCGCTTGTGCTTAGTGGTGTGGCAGACTGTGGGGCCTTTCAGAACAGGTGTATATATTCTGAGATCATGTGACAGATCATGTGACACTTAGATTGCACACAAGTGGACTTTATTTAACTAAATACAGTGCCTTGCGAAAGTATTCGGCCCCCTTGAACTTGCGACCTTTTGCCACATTTCAGGCTTCAAACATAAAGATATAAAACTGTATTTTTTTGTGAAGAATCAACAACAAGTGGGACACAATCATGAAGTGGAACGACATTTATTGGATATTTCAAACTTTTTTAACAAATCAAAAACTGAAAAATTGGACGTGCAAAATTATTCAGCCCCTTTACTTTCAGTGCAGCAAACTCTCTCCAGAAGTTCAGTGAGGATCTCTGAATGATCCAATGTTGACCTAAATGACTAATGATGATAAATACAATCCACCTGTGTGTAATCAAGTCTCCGTATAAATGCACCTGCACTGTGATAGTCTCAGAGGTCCGTTAAAAGCGCAGAGAGCATCATGAAGAACAAGGAACACACCAGGCAGGTCCGAGATACTGTTGTGAAGAAGTTTAAAGCCGGATTTGGGATTTCCCAAGCTTTAAACATCCCAAGGAGCACTGTGCAAGCGATAATATTGAAATGGAAGGAGTATCAGACAACTGCAAATCTACCAAGACCTGGCCGTCCCTCTAAACTTTCAGCTCATACAAGGAGAAGACTGATCAGAGATGCAGCCAAGAGGCCCATGGTCACTCTGGATGAACTGCAGAGATCTACAGCTGAGGTGGGAGACTCTGTCCATAGGACAACAATCAGTCGTATATTGCACAAATCTGGCCTTTATGGAAGAGTGGCAAGAAGAAAGCAATTTCTTAAAGATATCCATAAAAAGTGTCGTTTAAAGTTTGCCACAAGCCACCTGGGAGACACACCAAACATGTGGAAGAAGGTGCTCTGGTCAGATGAAACCAAAATTGAACTTTTTGGCAACAATGCAAAACGTTATGTTTGGCGTAAAAGCAACACAGCTGAACACACCATCCCTACTGTCAAACATGGTGGTGGCAGCATCATGGTTTGGGCCTGCTTTTCTTCAGCAGGGACAGGGAAGATGGTTAAAATTGATGGGAAGATGGATGGAGCCAAATACAGGACCATTCTGGAAGAAAACCTGATGGAGTCTGCAAAAGACCTGAGACTGGGACAGAGATTTGTCTTCCAACAAGACAATTATCCAAAACATAAAGCAAAATCTACAATGGAATGGTTAAAAAATAAACATATCCAGGTGTTAGAATGGCCAAGTCAAAGTCCAGACCTGAATCCAATCGAGAATCTGTGGAAAGAACTGAAAACTGCTGTTCACAAATGCTCTCCATCCAACCTCACTGAGCTCGAGCTGTTTTGCAAGGAGGAAAGGGAAAAAAGGTCAGCCTCTCGATGTGCAAAACTGATAGAGACATACCCCAAGCGACTTACAGCTGTAATCGCAGCAAAAGGTGGCGCTACAAAGTATTAACTTAAGGGGGCTGAATAATTTTGCACGCCCAATTTTTCAGTTTTTGTTAAAAAAGTTTGAAATATCCAATAAATGTCGTTCCACTTCATGATTGTGTCCCACTTGTTGTTGATTCTTCACAAAAAAATAAAGTTTTATATTTTTATGTTTGAAGCCTGAAATGTGGCAAAAGGTCGCAAAGTTCAAGGGGGCCGAATACTTTCGCAAGGCACTGTATGTGACTTCTGAAGGTAATTGGTTGCACCAGATCTTATTTAGGGACTTCATAGCTAAAGGAGGTGAGTACGCACCACTTTTCTGTTTTTGATTTTGAGTTATTGACTTATTTTTTCACTTCACCAATTTTGGACTATTTTTTGTATGCCCATTACATGAAATCCAAATAAAAATCTATTTAAATTACAGGTTGTAATGCAACAAAATAGGAAAAATGCCAAGGGGGTGAATACTTTTGCAAGGCACCGTATTTGTCAACAAATTGGCGTGTGCACTAGAATAGTCTGCAGCAGCCTACTAGAATCTGAAGTCAGATGTGTACTGTTTCCTGATGATCTGGTGCTTCTGTCCCCAACCGAAGAAGGCCTACAGCAGCACCAAACCTGGGCCCTGACAGAAAATCTCAGTAAGACAAAAATAATGGTGTTGCAAAAAGGTCTTGTTGCCTGACCACAAAAACAAATTCCATCTAGACACCGTTGCCCTAGAGCACACAAAAAAACTATACAGTACCTACTTCAGCATTAACATCAGCCCCACAGGTAACCTCCACAAAGCTACTGTATGAACGATCTGACAGAAAAGGCAAGAATGGCCTTCTACGCCATCAAAAGGAACATAAAATTCGACATTCCAATTAGGATTTGGCTAAAAATACTTGAATCAGTTATAGAACCCATTGCTCTTTATTGTTGTGAGGTCTGGGGTCCACTCTCCAACCAAGAATTAACAAAATGGGATAAACACCAAATTGAGACTCTGCATAAAGAATTCTGCAAAAACATCCTCTGTGTTCAACGTAAAACACCAAATAATGCATGTAGAGCAGAATTAGGCTCATACCCGCTAATTATCAAAATCCAGAAAAGATCCCTTAAATTCTACAACCACCTAAAAGGAAGTGATTCCCAAATCTTCTATAACAAAGTTATCCCCTACAGAGAGATTAACCTAGAGAAGAGTCCCATAAGCAAGCTGGTCCTGGGGCTCTTCTCACAAACACAAACACACCCCACAGAGCCCCAGGACAGCAACACAATTAGAGCCCACCAAATCATGAGAAAACAAAAAAATAATTACTTAACACATTGGAAAGAATTTACCAAAAAACTGAGCAAATTGGAATGCTATTTTGCCCTAAACAAAGAGTACACAGTGGCAAAATACCTGACCACAAAAATTAAGGACAGCTTTGACTATGTACAGATTCAGTGAGCATGGCCTATCTATGTGCACACTGCCCAAACAATGAGGTGGAAACTGAGCTGCACTTCCTAACCTCCTGCCAAATGTATGACCATATTACATCAGATTACATCCACAAATAATTAAAATTTGATCAAATTTTGATAAACTCCCATATCTGTTGTGTGAAATACCACAGTGTGCCATCACAGCAGCAATATTTGTGACCTGTTGCCACAAGACAAGGGCAACCAGTGAAGAATAAACACCATTTTAAATACAACACATATTTATGTTTATTTATTTTCCCTTTTGTACTTTAACTATCTGCACATCATTATAACACTGTACCTAACCATAATATGACATTTTAAATGTGTCTATTCTTTTGACACTTGCATGTGTAATGTATACTGTTAATTTTGTTTTGTTCATTTCACTTTTCTTTATTAGCTGTGTCAATGTAAACAGAGAGAGAGAGAGAAGACTTTGACCACGTTACCTTCAGGATTAAAGCTGCTCCGCCTGTCAATCAGATCTTTTAACACCTCCCCCGCTGACCAGCGAAAACACAGTGAAAGAGGAGAGTCAGTGTGATAGCCAGCCAGCTAGCTCTGCTCTACAAGTGCTCTCTGCCTCCATTTAGAATGACAGGTGAATGGATTTTTGGATGCACTCCAATACACACTCCTGAATATTGCTTAGTTGGCTGAGAACACTAGCCTTCTGTAATACACAAAGGGTAGGGAAGAAAGTATATGAGATACAGTCAGAGGTGAAAGTAAGGCAGGCTGGTCCGGTACAGCGTCCCTGCAAAATAAATAGTGGGGGTATGTCGTACCGGTAAAACATGACCCTATCACAGTAATTCGAACAAAATGTCAAGAAAACTTTAGGCTATTACATCACTTTTTAGCATTACCTCATGTCAGAGGCATAAAAAATGTGCGAATGGACTTGAAAACGGGTGGTACAGCGAACTTTCCGAAATGCTCTGTGGTCAGATGAGGCAGAGATGAGTGGCCGATACCGAGACAGCAGTGGATGCACAATCACCAAATGTCTCTTTCCATTCATCACTGTTTGGAGGCTGGAAATATGTTGCGAGTGGATGAACATACGCGAAGTAGCCTAGTAAAGGAGCCCTTTAATGGGATCGTTTGACAATCAGATGAAACCATCATGACTGGTTGTGTTTATGCCACAATAAAAGGTCATTCATTTTAAAAGTTAAATGACAAACCTTTAAGACTAGGCCCACAGAGATCCTATTGAATTAATAGGGTCTCTATATGGAAATCTACGATTAGGCCCATAAAGAATGTCCCGCAACGAGAAGAAAATAATACTAGTTTCACCTCTGGATACAGTATTGTGTAGCCTACTGCACTAATCCATCAATACTCCATTTGTTATTTGTGGTTATTATTTTACTATATCTTTGAGAGGCAATCACCTTGTTTAAAACAAACAAATACGATTAGCAAAAACAAGTGAAATTCCTGTGTGTGTATTATTTTTAAACAGTACACAAAACTTGTCCTTGGGTTGGCTCAGATGAGATATTTCTGTTCTGGTGAAAGTCAATAAAACGTTTTAACCCCAACTGATCGAAGTGAACAGGTACTTCAGTGTGAAAGGTGCGCTAATGTTTGGCACCAATTTTGAAATCTACAGTATGTGATATAATTTCAAAATGAATCTAATAGACTGTGCTTTGGACCATTCAATATAGACGTGGATTGAGGTTGGTTCTAGTTAATTGGTAGAATTGGTACAAAAACACAATGGAAAAGTTGACTTTTCAAACAACCCTTTATATCCAACTAGCAGAAGGTGAAAGATCCAAACAATAACACTCTGTTATTCTCCAAGTCCAATTAACCCAAAACATTACATGCATCTGCCCTGCAATTACACTGCATTAATTATGGCCTCACACAAATGAACAGAAGAAAAGAGGCTAGATTGGGTTAGATGAACTTTGCTGTAGAAAAAAGACATTATATATTTTACACTAGGTTGGTCTCTGCAAATTCTATTTGGCCTTCAGTTCCAAGAGTGAAAATGAGAGTCAGGAAGGTTAATACATTTTCATTACGAGGACAACAATAGCTCACAGAGTCAAGCCAGAGGAGCAATTAAAGGTTTGGCCTTGCTTCCACTCTGTCTACATCCCAAATGGTACCCTATTTCCTACATAGTGCACTACATCCCATAGGGCTTTACGACTACATAGGGAATAGAGTGCCATTCGGGACACAGTCTGGGTCTCCTCTCTTACCTCTCCTGTCCTATTAGACGATTGCCAGAGATAGACTGTAGCTTAGGAGGATGCAGGGTGCTGAGTGAGAATTATGAAGAGGAAGTACAGTCTACTGTAAAGTATATTCCATAAGAGAAACCCGTGCCAGCAATGTCTGATAATGGATGTCTTAGTCACTATACTTCCCTCATATGATTTATGATTTAATGATAACATATAACTTCTTAGGAGTTTTGAGGAAGACAACAACATGCATTATAATGGTGGATATCCATGGTAACAGATGAGGACAGATACTCTGCTCTAAGGCTCCTATTGACCAGGGTCCAGTAGAAGGCCTAGTAGTGCACTATATAGGGAATAGGGTGCTATTTGGTACGCACTCCGAATGTAGCTTTGATTAGGATATCAACCATTTTGAGGATAGTTTACTCATAATATCAGCCTGGGGAAGCGACTCAAAGTCCATTGATGCTTTTATTTTATCCATTAGCTGATTGTGTAGTCTGATAGAAAGAGCATAGCCCATCACTGTCAGAGTCTTGACATGCTCATTGATGCATTAATGTCACAATTAACATATTAAGAAGAAAGACGCTTATTCATTCACATCCTCTATGCTAATTAACCCAAATGGTGCAATTAAATCCACAAATTTACTTCAAACCCTCCACGGAAGATAATTAGCCTCGATGCAAAATTCATAACCCAGTCATAAGTCACAGTGCAACAACACAATAGATGCCTTTCAGAGTGGGCGTTTGAGGGCTTTAGCCAATTTATTTAAGTTGTAACTCTGTGTGTGTGTGTGTGTGTGTGTGTGTGTGTGTGTGTGTGTGTGTGTGTGTGTGTGTGTGTGTGTGTGTGTGTGTGTGTGTCTGTGTGTGTGTGTGCGCATGCGTTCAAGCGTGCGTGCGTGTGTGCAGAAGTTTTAGAAACTCAGGCTGGCAGCGGTGAAAGGCCACCATGCACACAACTGAAGCTGTCATTTTCACATTAGGTTATGATCTCCTAAACACCAGAGAAGAGTTTGTCTACATCCCAAATGGCACCCTATTCCCTTTATAGTGCATGGCATTAATTTTTCCATTTGGGACAGTGCTGGTCAAATGTAGTGCACTACAAATAGGGTTTGGGACAACAATACTGCAGCATATCAGTTGAAGTTGAGTGCCATTGCCTTTCATCGTGACTTTATCTGTCTGTCTCTATTTTCCCCTTCCTTCCTTCCAGCCTCCCAGAGTAGACAATGGTAACGCAGCTGTGTGCGTGTGTGTGTGTAGTGCAACCGTGTATCTGCGTCAGGGAAGAAAGGGCCCAGTTTATCAGTCACTCCTGAAATAAAGACAGAAAATCGATGAGAAAAGACTCAGCAAGGAGGAAACACACACACCAGCTGGGCCTGTGATAATATCTTAAATCTGACAGCCATCTGAGGATCACCCCCCCCATAACCCTGTCTCATCCCAACTAATTTTGTTGTGAATATGATGCTGCACTGAATGAGAATATGAGAGTGAGAATGAATGAGAGTATAATCAGTGATGCAGCCACCTCAATATTTAAAAAAAATATTCCTATTCCCTGTTTAGTGCACTTATTTCACTAAAAAGGTCCAAAGCACATTATATGGGAAGCAGGTTGACATTTTTAGGCACCACCCTGTAAACGTGTCTAAAGCAGAGGCTAAGAACACAGTGACCTGCTATTTCTGACCTGTCTGGCCAAGCCAATCCTTCATCCTCTACAGCTGTACTTGCATCAAATGTCAGACTTGCATCCCTACTACTTTGATGTGCATCACAGGGAAATATGATGTCCGAGGCTAAAAATTAATGGATCTCATTGAGATGTACATATCTTAACCTCTGTGGAGTGATGGATGGAGAACAATTCTGATAATTTATTGACTTGGGGATGTGACTCATTATATTCCTAAAGGGCAACATTTGGGCCACAATCCACCGAGAGGTGAGAGATGTTTCATAATTGCCTCTTTCGGATAGTTTACAATCAGTACTTAAACGCCAGCAGGACTAGGCACTTTGTCAAGCAGCTGACAGGACAGTGTCTGCCTATGGTACATCTTCAGTACACACTAATAAAAGAGGGTTCCTCAAGGGTTCTTTGGGAAGGGTAATGGTTCTATGTGGAAGCATAATGACTCAAATAACCATTTGAGCCACGCAATAGATCTTTGCAGTTCAGAAAAGGGTTCTTTCCTGTTTTAGTGAAAATGTAAATGTACGGACGGTGGCTCATTGGAATATTTAGGGTGGTGGTTTCCTCACAGCTGTTTTTGTGTGACCATGAGCCAGAGTGTCATTCCAGTTGATCTCATCTGTTGTGTTATGCCATGTCATGACTTGACTTTAACTTTAATCTGTGAACTTTTATTTATCTAATTAACTATTTTAATTGTTACCCGATTAAATTAATCATGCAACAATTAATTCATTAGGATCTGGGGCACTGTCACGTTCTGACCTTAGTTCTTTTATTATGTATTTGTTTTAGTATGGTTAGGGCGTGAGTTGGGTGGGTTGTCTATGTTCCTTTTTCTAAGTTTTGGGATTTCTGTTATTTGGCCTGGTATGGTTCTCAATCAGAGGCAGCTGTATATTGTTGTCCCTGATTGAGAACCAAATTTAGGTAGCCTGGTTTCACTTTTGAGTTGTGGGTGATTATTTTCCGTGTTAGTGTTTGTTTCCACACAGGACCGTTTTGTTTGTTTCACTTTGTTATTTCGTATTTTTGTAGTGTTCAGTTTGTCTTATTAAAATGGAAATTTACGACGCTGCAAATTGGTTCGACCTCTCTTACTCCTCATCAGAGAAAGATGACGAACGTTACAGAATCACCCACCACCAAAGGATCAAGCAGCGTGGTAAAGGGCAGCAGCAGCGATCTCAAGACTCCTGGACATGGGAGGAGATTCTGGACTGAAAGGGACCCTGAGCACAGGCTGGAGAATATTGCCGCCCCAAGGCTGAGCTGGAGGCAGAGAAAGCCGAGAGGGAGGCCCACGGGGAGTGTGGCGAAGTCAGGTAGGAGACCTGCGCCAACTCCCTGTGCTTACCATGGAGAGAGAGGGACCGGGCAGGCACCGTGTTATGCCGTGAGGCGTACGGTGTCCCCGGTGCGCAGGCATAGCCCGGTGTGATACATAGCAGCGCCCAGTATTGGCCAGGCTAGAGTGGGCATCGAGCCAGGTGCCATGAAGCCGGCTCAGCGCATCTGGTCTCCAGTGCGTCTCCTCGGACCAGGGTACGTGTAACCCAGCCTTACGTATGGTGTGCCCGGTTCGCCAACACAGCCCAGTGTGGGCCATTCCACCTCGCCGCACTGGCCTGGCTACAGGGATCATTCAACCAGGTAAGGTTGGGCAGGCTCGGTGCTCTAGAGCTCCAGTGCGCCTTCACGGTCCGGTCTATCTGGCGCCACCACCACCCACCAGCCCTCCGGTGGCAGCACCCCGCACCAGGCTGTCTCTCCGTCTCCTTCCTACAGGTGCTCCCCGCCTACTCAGCACTGTCAGAGTCTCCCTCCTGCCCAGCTCTGCCAGAGTCTCCCGTCTATCCTGAGCTGCCAGAGTCTCCCATCTCTCCTGAGCTGCCAGAGTCGCCCGTCTGTCCTGAGCTGCCAGAGTCGCCCGTCTGTCCTGAGCTGCCAGAGTCGCCCGTCTGTCCTGAGCTGCCAGATTCGCCCGTCTGTCCTGAGCTGCCAGAGTCGCCCGTCTGCCAGGAGCTGCCAGAGCCGTCCGTTAGCCAGGAGCTGCCAGAATCGCCTGTCACGCCGGCGAATGGACGGGAATCTTCCGTCCATTCGGGACCCGTGGCTTGGGTCCCCAGTCCGAGGTCGGCGGCGAGGGTCGCCATGTTAAAGAGGCCACGGAGGTGGGTAAAGAGGCGGAGAAGGACTATGGTGGAGTGGGGTCCACGTCCCGCGCCAGAGCCGCCACCGCGGACAGACACCCACCCAGAACCTCCCCTATAGGTTTAGGTTTTGTGCCGACTTGTGCCGGAGTCCGCACCTTTGGGGGGGGGTACTGTCACGTTCTGACCTTAGTTCTTTTATTATGTCTTTTTTTTAGTATGGTCAGGGCGTGAGTTGGGTGGGTTGTCTATGTTCCTTTTTCTATGTTTTGGGATTTCTGTGTTTGGCCTGGTATGGTTCTCAATCAGAGGCAGCTGTTTATCGTTGTCCCTGATTGAGAACCATATTTAGGTAGCCTGTTTTCACTTTTGAGTTGTGGGTGATTATTTTCCGTGTTAGTGTTTGTTTCCACACAGGACCGTTTTGTTTGTTTCAATGTGTTATTTTGTATTTTTGTATTGTTCAGTTTGTCTTATTAAAATGGCCACTTACCACACTGCAAATTGGTCCGACCTCTCTTACTCCTCATCAGAGGAAGACGACAAACGTTACTGGCACCACAGGTGAGGTCCTTTAAAGAGCTACCATCTCCCGAATTAAAATCTAAAAGGTCTTTACCTATCACATGTATAAACAGTCATTATCATTCTGAACAGTCGTAACCTCATTGCATCTGCAAAAACCTAAGCCTTACTTATGATTCAGTACTACACAAATTGGTTTAATTATTTATTTACTAGCTAATTACATGGGAACACAGGATAAACATACACACTCTGCACCGGTTATTGTCTGGAGACGTAATACACTGTAAACAGGTTCCCAGTGAAATGACAACATGGCTGCTTGCTAAAGAAGAGATGGAGAGAGAGAGGGACAGAGACACATAACATTGGTACATTCAGAAATTACTTTCACCTACAGTAACCATACAAACTCAGCAAAAATAGAAACTTCCCATTTTCAGGACCCTGTCTTTCAAAGATAATTCGTAAAAATTCAAATAACTTCACAGATCTTCATTGCAAAGGGTTTAAACACTGTTTCCCATGCTTGTTCAATGAACCATAAACAATTAATGAACATGCACCTGTGGAACGGTCGTTAAGCAATTAAGGTCACAGTTATGAAAACTTAGGACACTAAAGAGGCCTTTCTACAGACTCTGAAAAGGATCAAAAGAAAGATGCCCAGGGTCCCTGCTCATCTGTGTGAACGTGCCTTGGGCATGCTGCAAGGAGGCATGAGGACTGCAAATGTGGCCAGGGCGATAAAATGCTATGTCTGTACTGTGAGACACCTAAGACAGTGCTACAGGGAGACAGGACGGACAGCTGATCATCCTCGCAGTGGCAGACCACGTGTAACAGCACCTGCACAGGATCGGTACATCCGAACATCACACCTGCGGGACAGGTACAGGATGGAAACAACAACTGCCCGAACGCACAATCCTTCCATCAGTGCTCAGACTGTCTGTAATAGGCTGAGTGAGGCTGGACTGAGAACTTGTAGGCAACAACGCCACCTATGGACACAAACGCAAAAAGTGCTCTTCACTGACGAGTTGCAGTTTTGTCTCACCAGGGGTGATGGTCGGATTTGCGTTTATCGTCAAAAGAATGAGCGTTACACTGAGGCCTGTACTCTGGAGCGGGATTGATTTGGAGGTGGAGGGTCCATCATGGTTTGGGGCGGTGTTTCACAGCATCATCGGACTGAGCTTGTTGTCATTGCAGGCAATCTCAACGCTGTGCGTTACAAGGAAGATATCCTCCTCCGTCATGTGGTGCCCTTCCTGCAGGCTCATCCTGATATGACCCTCCAGCATGACAATGCCACCAGTCATACTGATCGTTCTATGCGTGATTTCCTGCAAGATAGGAATGTCAGTGTTCTGCCATGGCCAGAGAAGAGACCGGATCTCAATCCCATTGAGCACGTCTGGATCGGAGGGTGAGGGCTAGAGCCACCCCCCCATAAATGTCTGGGAACTTGCAGATGCCTTGGTGGAAGAGTGGGGTAACATCTCACTGCAAGAACTGGCAAATATGGTGCAGTCCATGAGGAGGAGATGCACTGCAGTACTTAATGCAGCTGGTGGCCACACCAGATATTGACTAACTTTTGATTTTGACCCCCCATTTGTTCAGGGACATATTATTCAATTTCTGTTAGTCACATGTCTGTGGAACTTGTTCAGTTTATGTCTCAGTTGTTGATACAATCAGTTGCGTTCATACAAACATTTACACATGTTAAGTTTGCTGAAAATAAACACAGTTGACAGTGAGAGGACATTTATTTTTTTGCTGAGTTTACTTTGAACACAAACCGCCGCCAGCTTTGAGTAGAAATCATAAATGTATTTACGTGACATGCCTGGTTTCGCCGGGGATCTCTCGGTGAACAGGGCAGCCCTGGAAAATGGTTTGGGCCTTTTCGCGGCAAGCTTTTAATGCTCTGATTGTCCAAAATGATTCCAACAAGTCTTCTACTGTTGTCCTTTTTTGTAGTTGTCCGGTATCCAGGACTGATGCCGGTAGTTGCATTGTAAGGTGTTTCAGTCCCCCTCAAAGTGGAAAATGTATCATTGGAAGCAGAGTTGATGAACATTGATGCTTCGCAGAAGTGTCTGAAGAACAAGATAAGTTAATCTTAGCTACAGTATTGCTCCAAGTATTGTCTCCAAGATGGAGTGAAGTTGCTCACTCACAGAGACTGCTGGCTCAAAATCATGAAAATAATAATCTATCAGGTTTGCTGATTGTATGTGCTGAGATATCTTAATATCTGCTTGAGTCAAATTTTGCACCAAGAGGTATCGAAACGTCTGTTTCCCAAGGGGTCCTGTCGACAGATACTCCTTGTGGATGACTGTGTTGCACCCAGCGTTAGGAGAAGACAGTGTGGTCAGTGGAGATGGCACGGTTACTTGTGACCATGATTGGATGTTTTTCCAATCCATCAGTGGGACCAAATTAACCATTAAGTCTACTCCGAGTAGCAGGTGTTCAGTGTCGAGGCTGGTAACATACACAGGGTGAACAAGCAATAGTTTAGTTTCAGCATGAATCGCATTGTGAGAGGCAAGGTAGTCTGAGTGAAACCTCTAAGTTTAGTGTCACATCATTCAGTTTTTTTTTATCAATGTTTATTAGGGTTCACAGCCCTTTTGAGATCATTGACACAATGTTTGAGAAACTAGTGATATTGTCGAGCCCGATTCAATTAGCGCATCACAGGCAGTTCTCCATAACTGTTTCCAGGTAGCAACTTTCAGAGTTGCATTTTGTGGTCATATTCCCCACAAAGTGGAGTGAATGTTCGCAATGGCATGACATATCATTTGTGTTCATGGTGAAAACAGATTGACTTATCAGAGTTCGAGTGGAATTGGCTATTGCGATGTGGGTTACCTCGCGTGTTATGACATTTGTATCAGAGTTTATTGTCAAAGCCTCTGTGCTTGTTTCTGGATCGAGCTGGCACTGGATTGGGTTTTGAGTGAGAGCAGTGGTTATTGGATTGTTTACGGCCTCGGCCTCGCTAATAGTGTTAATTTCAGTTCATTTTCATTTTAGTCCCTGTTCTCTGTCAATTCCTCGCCTAGTCATGGTGACTTATCTTTTTCCTCTTTGTCAAATTTTTGGCGCTTTTGTACTTCTGTACTTTTGGCGCTTTTGTATTCAACGTTCACCTCAACATGTAAAGCCTGTCAGTACCCCATTTGGGTAGCCATCCAAGGCATCCTCTATGTCTGCTAAGAAGTTATGTTTGGCTTCTCTGGAACGGGTTCAAAGGTGTGGATGTTTTTGACGATTTTGTCAAGGCGTTCCATGCTAACAATGCGGAGAGGGTTGGTTCCACCAATTTTTGGCCGACAGGCCAAGAGGAGAAACAAAGCTTTGGCTTTGTTGGCGAGGAGGCGCCATATTACTCTGTCCCGAATGGCCAAGAGGAAAAGACTGAGGGACATCTGACAGAGTTAAAGTCTGAAACCTTCTGTCATCTTCACTCCTTTGTGTACCAAGCTCCGGATGTGAGCATGGTTGCTTTGTTGGGTAGCGTGTGACTGTTCTGGAGTTCCTCCAGGTGGCACCTAAGGGTGGTATTCTGCTGCATAGTGGAGTCCACTTGGGCGCTTAGAGTACTTCATTTAGACAGATGAATGTTGCACTGTCTCTGTTCGGCCTCATACTTATGTCATGGTCTGCAGGGAGAGGTCTTGAGTGCGGAGCAAGAGATTCTGTGATGAGATTTCCTCATTTGATTGGAGATTATCTTCCTCACCTGAGTTCTCTCGTCATTCATTTGGTCAGAGACTTCAATGAGTTCCGTTGTTTTGTCATCCAACTTGATCATTGTGTTCATTACCTGTTCGTCTTGGTCGGCAGCTTTTGGACTAGAACATCATTGCTTTGAGTGACGTTCATCAAATCTGCATGCATGTTATCAAGTTGCACGCCTCTGTTTGTAGCTAACTCTGTTTGTAGCTAACTTAGATTTATCTAATTTGGTGTGGACTTGGTCGTATTTATTTTTGGCTAAATCGAGTTGTTCCTGTAGAAGACGATTTAGTTCAAGAGTTAGTGCTCGTTTTTTTCGGTGACTTTTAAATGTTCCCTTCTCAAACACAGTTCCTCGGCAAGCTTAATCTTTTATTTTTTGGCTTTTGTCATTAGTTTCCCGGTTCTCTCTACCTGTCCCTTCATTCTGCTGTGCACTGCGGTACAGGACCGATGGCCGCCATACTTCATGGCTTAACTGGAGAGAACCTTTACAGGGCCTACACCTGATGGTTTATTTTGTAGGGTGTTACTCTCAATTTCTGCAGTTTTTTTGCTTATGGCATTGTGATCTACATTCTTAGCCCTTTGGCATAGTTAGTTGCTGAGGTCAGCGATCAATCTTTCCATCGGTGATGGTTCACTTATTACCGGGGGAATAGGGGGCACCCCCTCTGATAGCTTGCTCATTATTATTATTATTTTGTTTTGTAAAGTTTGGATTTTGACTCCAATGTTCCATTTAGAACCTTATGATCATGGTTATTTATTTACTGTAACTTTAAAAAAGGCTTCTATATAGCACTAAAAAGCCAAATAATGGTTACAAGTCAAATAACTCTTATTTGGCACTATATATAACCTTTTTTTGTGTGTGTGTAGCTTCAGCTTTAGGACTATGTTGTCCAGGACAGGAGCAACAATGTTTGTCTCAAAATCTGAAAATCACCATTATTGGCTTGTATCACAGCAAGCACAGATACTGTATCGGCATATTGTAACTCGATAATGCTTCAAGTTTGACATCTTGCTGATATTGTAAGGGCCTATACAGTAATGTCATAGTTATAGGTGTCAAACCACACATCCATGACACTGATTGTGCCTTCTGCCCCAAGGCTTTAAGATTCTCCTATATCACAATTTTCCTTATCTGGGCCTGTATTCATAAAACGTCTACAGGATTTTGGATAGTTTACAATCAGTGCTTAAACGCCAGCAGGAAGAGACACTTTGTCAAGCAGCTGACAAGACAGTGACTATCTGTGATGCATCTCCAGGAGCTTCAGGACTATGGATTATTTTATTATACATTTTAGAACTGGCCCATTTCTGAACAACAAAATGAAACTATTGTGACGTTCTAATCTTTGAAAAGGATGAGAAAGAGATAAGAAACAAGACACCACAGAAATCCAAGTGGTTTTGGATCGATATTAAAGATTTCACTCTGTCCAGGAATAACAATGTTGGTCTGAAAATCAATTTGAAAATCACAAACATGGGCTTGTATTGCTGAAAGCAAAAATCCCTGCATATTGTTACACGATAATGCTTTAAGTTTGACAGTTTGCTGATATTGTGAGGGGTATACAGCATTTTTTTGTCATATGTGTCGAGCCACATAGTGATTGTTCATTCTGCTACAAGGGGTTTAAGATTCTCCTATACCACATACTGTAAAACTTTAATTAATGGCTGTCTCAAATAACCGCCTGTCCCTTTTAATAGCCGAACAATGGTTACCATGAATTGTTTAATGTTAGATATTTTACATTAAATAAGTCAGAAATGACTCGAGAAAATGACGGCAATCATTCGTTTTTATTGCCAGTCAGAAACTGCTAGCCAATGGCTGCTAACAGCTGAGAGTACAGATCCTCAGAAATCAAAGAACTGCCAAAAATGCACAGTCGAAGAGGAGAATAATTATTCTGTTAAGGATAAGTTTATTTTCTTCAAAATGGAACCATACTAAGACAAAGGAAACGTGACACAGTGTTTAAATGATGACACATTAGTGTAAGAAATGTATTCATTAATTAAAAGTATGGAAGTGAATGCTGGAATTAAACAATTAACTATGCAAATTAGCAAAAGCTGTGTGCAATAAGGAAATAGACACCTGGCTCAAATAGAAGCCTGTCTCTAACAAGGGCCTGTTGTGTTCAGTGATTTAAGCAAATAAAAGCAAAGTAGAAGTTTTACGGTAACTATTATGATCAGACCTCGTATTCACAAAGCGTCTCACAATAGGAATGCTGATCTAGGATCAGGTCCGCCTTTTATTTGTGATGATTTAAATGCAAAACTCCTACTCTAAGAAGCTTTATGAATACAGGCCCATATTATCATAGATGCACTGAACTCTCATTCGTACCCTGTTTAAATCCTCCAAACAGAATACATACTTATATTTTAAGACATGTATTTCTCAAGAATATCTATCGGTTCCTCGTGTCTTTGAAAATATTGGCAGAGCAGTATCATGCAACGCTACAACAGATATTATCATTCTGATACATTATTTTCTATTCATCCCAGCAAATCCAGTCATGTTACTCAGAGGCAACAAACATGCCTTCAGCTTACAACACTCTCAGATACAACACACATGTACTTCTCTCTCTGCTCGACAGCACAAATGCCCTGTGGGTCATGTTCATGTGCATCCAATGAGGTGAAAAGCCTGTTTCGCTGTGTTGTGTTGTTATCTCCTGCGGTTTATTTCTTCTACATCCATACTTGTGTACTCATTCAATGAGAAACAAAATGATTTTCGCCCCCTTGAAACATATTATTTTGACACTGATTCATGGTGTTGAATTCAAACATGATTTGTGAGCTTACCCTCCTACTGCTAGATGACTGTATGCTTGTGTCCCAAATGGCCCCTTTTCAATATATAAGGCATTCATTTCAACCAAAGCCCTATGGACCCTGGTCAAAAGTAGTGCTCTACTTAGGGAATAGGGTGCCATGTGGGACACAGTCTATATGTTAAGAATTATGCAATTCTGCTGTGGTGTGATGTTTTTATTCGAATATTCTGCGCTGAGAAGTCAAGTGGATAAAACTGGTATGGAGATCTGTTGTGGGTCTTGTTCTGTATGCCTGTTTCAAACTGGAATTTGTCACACTTCCTTTAAATTTTTTTTTAGCAATTAACCCTTCATTTTACAGCCCGATAATTACTAGGTTATAACTAGGTAAATACCTAGTAACAAAATGTAAATACATAAACTATTCAGTCCTAAGCGTACTTACTAGGACCCAAGCAAGTACTACTTACTAACTGAGTAAATGCAAAGTAACAAAATGTCATTATATAGTATATTTCTAGTCTAAAAGTTAGTATTGCGAACATTAAAAGTAGCAGGTACTTACTTTGTTAAAACATACAGTACCAGTCAAAAGTATGGAAACACTATCACATTAAAGTTTTTTTTTTTTTTTTTTTACTATTTTCTACATTGTAGAATATTAGTGAAGACATTACAACTATGAAATAACACATATGGAATCATGTATTAACCAAAAAAGTGTTAAACAAATCAAAATATATTTTATATTGGAGATTCTTCAAAGTAGCCAACCTTTGCCTTGATGACAGCTTTGCACACTCTTGGCATTCTCTCAACCAGCTTCATTAGGAATGCTTTTCCAACGGCCTTAAAGAAGTTTCCACATATGCTGAGCACTTGTTGGCTGCTTTTCCTTGACTCTGTGCTCCAACTCATTCCAAACCATCTCAATTGGTTTGAGGTTGGGTGATTGTGGAGGCCACGTCATCTGATGCAGCACTCCATCACTCTCCTTAAAAAGCCCTTACAGTCTGGAGGTGTTTTTTTCTGTTGAAAAACAAAGTATAGTCACACTAAGCACAAACCAGATGGGATGGTGTAATGCTGCATGCATAATGCTATGGTAGCCATGCTGGTTAAGTGTGCCTTGAATTCTAAATAAATCACCAACAGTGTCACCAGCATGGCTACCATAGCATTCTGCTGCATTACGCCATCCCATCTGGTTTGCACCATCACACCTCCTCCTCCATGCTTCAAGGTGGGAACCACACATGATGAAATAATCCGTTTACTTACTCTGAGTCTCACAAAGACACGGCGGAAGCAAAAATCAAACATTTGGGCAAATCAGGCTATCGTCTGTATACCTTGTATACTACCTTGTCACAACAACTGATTGGCACAAGCTCGTTAAGAAGGAAATAAATTTGACAAATTCACTTTTAACAAAGCACAGTTGTAAATTGAAATGCATTCCAGGTGACTACCTCTTGAAGCTGGTTGAGAGAATGTCAAGAGTGTGCAAAGCTGTCATCAAGGCTACTTTGAAGAATCTCAATTATAAAATATATTTTTGTCACGTTCCTTTGTTTTGTCTTTTGGTATGGTCAGGGCGTGAGTTGGGTGGGTTGTCTATGTTAGTTTATCTATGATTTTCTATTTCTGTGTTTGGCCTGGTATGGTTCTCAATCAGAGGCAGCTGTCAATCGTTGTCCCTGATTGAGAACCATATTTAGGTAGCCTGTTTTCCATTGTGTTTTGTGGATGGTTGTTTTCAGTCTTTGTGTGTCTACACCAGACAGAACTGTTCCAGTTGTTTCTTTGTTGTTTTGTTATTCAGTGTTCAGTTTTCATTAAATAAGATGAACACTTACCACGCTGCGCTTCAGTCCTCACCTTCTTCCCACGACAGCCATTACCATTTTTTTTACTTGTTTAACACTTATTTGGTTACTACATGATTCTGTATGTGTTGTTTAACCTCTCTGCGAACACATGGTGATCGCTACATAAATAGTGATATTAAACATTCCTGAAAATACAAGTGTCTCACATGTATCGAAAGCCTAGAATCTTGCTAATCCAACTGCGTCATCAGATTTAAAAAAGGATTTTCTGCGAAAGAATACGATGCGATTATCTGAGCATAGAGCCCCATAAAAAAACAATTTTAACCAGCACTGGCGTAACATAATCACAAACTGCATTAAAATAAATCGTTTACCATTGACAACCTTTGTCTGTTTGCAATTCCAATGCTCATTGTTACACGATGAATGATCTTTTGTTGGATCAAATCCGTTTTTATAACCTAACACAAAACATTTTGTGAACCGCTTGTGTCGTGAATTCCGTCTCATTCCATTTTCGATGACACATTCCAGGTAAATAACCCACACAGAACGTAACTTTTCCAGACATGTTTGGTTTCACTGCAATCAACTGGTTTGTTTGTAACACAATCAAACCTGACGGGCCATTTCGCGGGACGTATTGACTGAAAAAAAACGATTTGAAGACAACAAGTCATGACATCATTGTGCACCAATGATTTGCCCGCTGTTTCGCTGATTGACTGTCTTTTAACCCAACGACCACTGATCGTCTTGAAATCTAGCTGGGTAGATAGCCAATGAGCGGAGGTAAACGGCAATAGGCCATGTTTATGTGTTGCAAGACCAACCCATGTAGTAAGCTCTAGCGTAAATTGAGTCATTCGCTATTGAAGTTTCATGCCGGAAGGAGAAACACATATTACGCACTGCATTGTTTGGTAAACGCGCAGTTTCAGCTGTTTATATATCAATCATTATGGCGACTAAGTCAGGCAAAGCTAAATCTAAGTCTATATATACAAATATACACACAATTTTAGAATAAATTGATTGGGAAGGTGAGACAGAGATTGTTGTAGGACGATTCATTTAGCGATTGTGGAGCAATATTTTGTGAATGGGAGAGGACATTGTTTTGGACTGGTAAGATCTTATCATGCTAATGCCCTTGTTTGAAATTAATAATATAAAATATTATTTGTGATTTTTTAATTTATTTTAGAAGCAATATATAAACATGTAATGTCATGAAATGTGAGATGCGTTTGTCCCCAACCCACATGAAATAGCCTATTTGAGGCTGTTGAGGGGAAGGCGGGCCCACTTCAATGGCCAAAGTGAAATGGAGACAGTAGATACAGCTGGTCTGTTGTAATATAATAAAGACAGTAGATCTAGCTGAAATGTCATAATATAAAAGAGACAGTAGATCTAGCAGGTCATAATAATATATTCAACCTTATGTTGCCTGTACTCTCTCTATATATCTGTTTATTATACCTGTTGATACAGGGCTCATATGTGAAACGATTCTAACTGAACATTTTCTTTCGCAGTGACACTGACTCCGAATGGGAGTCTTATCCTGGGTCCTGTGTGAATTTAAGTATGCTCTCTCTAATTCTCTCTTTCTCTCTCTCGGAGGACCTGAGGCCTAGGACCATGTGTCAGGACCACCTGGCATGATGACTCCTTGCTGTCCCCAGTCCACCTGGCCTTGCCACTGTTCCAGTTTCAACTGTTCTGCCTGCGGCTATGGAACCGTAAACTGTTCATTTTTACTCTTGAGGTGCTGTCCTGTTGCACCCTCTACAACCACTGTGATCTCCACCCGGCACAGCCAGAAGAGGACTGGCCACCCCTCATAGCCTGGTTCCTCTCTAGGTTTCTTTCTAGGTTTTTGCCTTTCTAGGAAGTTTTTCCTAGCCACCGTGCTTCTACACCTGCATTGCTTGCTGTTTGGGGTTTTAGGCTGGGGCTATATAAATAGATTTGATTTGATAGAGGACTGAGGGTCTTCCAAATATTGAAAGTGTGCAAATAGTTACCCATGTTATTTTGTAAATGTATATATATATTTTTTTTCATGTATTTTTTAATCAATAATTATTATTTTTTTCTTTTTTTTCTTTTTTTCCCCTCCATTTTTTTTTTTTGGGGGGGGGGTGTGTGTTAGAATACCATTTTGGTATTTTGTATATAGTTATTTGTTTCAAAATGTATACCTTCACCAATTTGGCCACTTGGGTACATTTGGGCTACTTGTGTGGGACACCTGGGTGACTTCATGATAAATGACATGTAGCACACTCATTTTGGAAGTTATCATTCTGAAACTTTGCACAAGTACTATTGCCCTCTTATATTTTTCACTGAAATTGTCCCCATCATCCTATCTGAATGTTTGTTTTATCTTGTTCATTTTATGATACAAAAATTATAATAAAAAACATGTTTTTTTTTCATTGTTTTATCTAAACCAGATATATTGTGTTATATTCTCCTACATTCAATTCACATTTACACAAACTTCAGAGTGTTTTCTTTCAAATGGACCAAGAATATGCATATCCTTGGTTCTGTGCCTGAGCTACAGGCTGTTAGATTTGGGTATGTCTTCAGGCGGAAATTGCACAAAGTAGGGGGGAGCTGTAAGAGGTTTTAACCTCTCTGGCGCAGGCGTTCCGCTAGCGACCCTCAACATCCGTTGAAATTGAAGAGCGCCAAATTCAAAATGCAGAAATACTCATAAACATTCATAAAATATACAAGTGTCTTCACCTGCCCTATCAGTTCTGTTTATTCTGTCTATCATTTTAACAATTTTGGAAACTGTAGAGTGTTTTCTATCCAAATCTACCAATTATATGCATATCCTAGCTTCCTATCCTATCTGGGCCTGAATAACACTTCTCATCCAGATGTCGAAATACTGCCCCCAAGCCATAACAAGTTAACTTCACAAAGGTATTCTTATACTTAATAATTTATTTTATACAACATTTAGATGCAAACCTTACAACTCAGATGTGTACACTCTCAGTTATCTTGTTATACCATCCTTAATGGCTTCACAAAATACAATGATTTGACATGATTATTGTTTGGGACCCAACAACCATTCCAAACATTTGGATTTCAAAACTAATGTGCCAATGTCCAATCTTTTGATGTTGACGTCTCTCTGTGTAACACTCAGACATTACATTCTCAATACTGCAGAGCCAAAGGCAGAGTTTCTGCAATTATTTACGATCCTGTTGTTAAGTCCTAAATCCGGGCCAGCTACCCCAGGAGAGAGAGAGAGTTTGGCTATCTGTCAGCCATTGGCCTAGCTGATCCAGCACCTTTGATACTCACCCAGGAGAGAGAGTCATGACACCTGTATCATATTCTACACCTGTATCACATTGTTACGGCTGTCGTCGGAATGAGACCAAGGTGCAGAGTGGTAGGCGTACATTTTGAATTTATTAAAATTAACACCAAAAAAACAAGAAAGATAAATGACACAAAGTATAGTAGTGCTAAACCAGCAATTAACAAAAACAAGATCCCACAACAGAAAGTGGGAAAAAGGGCTGCCTAAGTATGTTTCCCAATCAGAGACAACGATAGACAGCTGCCTCTGATTGGGAACCATACTCGGCCAAAAACAAAGAATTAGACAACATTGAATGCCCACCCCAAATCACACCCCGACCTAAACAAATAGAGAAATAAACCGTCTTTCTAAGGTCAGGGCGTGACACACATTCTATACCGGTGTCATATTTGACACCTGTATCACATTCTATACCTGTATCACATTTTATACATGAGTCCTGGGTCTAAAGTGAATCAAAATGATGTCATCCTGCTTGTCCTTGGGGTTGTGTTTAGCTTTCAGAATCTGTTAGGAGTCATACAGACAGAGAACCTTGCCGAACACTTACCCCTGTAAGTCAATTCACATGGCAGATACACTGTGCTGTTTTAATTGATAGCTAGACGTAATTTAAACCTCCCCAGAGAAACTCACTTGCCAGAGCCACAATATGTCACTGCTGCTTTAAACCAGATGGATGTTTGAGTGACAAGGACATCAACAACATGTGTGGGAAACTGCCTATAGAGCACGAAGCAACATCACTAAAAGTCCTTCATAGAGAAAATACATCACTTGAAGGATGATTGTCAGATTTGTATGGTTAGGAGTATAGGAAAAGTTAGAAATAGATTGAAGAAAAACCTGGCCTACCACATGAAATGTTATATTTTCCCTTACATGATTCATATTGTTATTAAGGCAAAAACAAAAATAGGGTGGTTGGTCGGGGTGGATGGGTAGACGTAATATATCATGTTTTACAAATTCGTAACATATAATGTAATTTATATTTCATAACATATCATACGAAATGAGTGATGGACATCCACAAATTAATACATACAATACGTAACATATCATACTATATGGAGTGTTTCGGTTTTACCGTACAGAATAATACGAAATGCTTTGATACCAGGATGAGTTATATTGTCATAAGGTTTGAAGAGGAGTTGCTGCCAAGATTGTGGTAGTAAAACAGTATAAATGTGTGCTTTTTAAAAAATGTTATTATTTTGAGAAATGGTAGGATAACCTCATACACACAAGTCTTAGAGGCACTGCCTGGACAATCTGAATTCTGCAGTGGCCATACAACATTTACAGCAATATGGGTTCTTCAGAAGTCAGGGCATTTATACTTCTTGCACTTCGCAGAGCAAAGCTGTTGTGAAGGTTGTTATCAAGGAAGTGAATTTGTGTTTATAATGGACCTCCCGCCCACACCTACCGTCAACCAATCATGTAAATGCGGAGCTATACGGAACAGGGAGAACATTTTAATAAACAATGGTCATGAAACGGAACAGGAACAACGCCTGGACAGGGGGAAAATAATGACAATCAATGCTGACACAGGGAACAAACTGAGGAGCAGACTGATATAGAGGGGGTAATCAACAAGGTAATGGAGTCCAGGGGAGCCCAATATTGCGCAGCTGTGCGTAATGATGGTGAAAGGTGTACGTTATGAAGGGCAGCTTGGCGCCCTCGAGCACCAGAGAGGGAGAGTGGGAGCAGTGGTGAAAAGTAACTGCTCATAGCATGGACCTGAGGATTTTTTATTTTATTTACCTTGGTTTCACAGTAACTTTATGCAGTTACTGCTAACATGACCCCCATGTTCTCCACAACACAATGCAAGAGGCAGGATACTTGTCCACATGATTAAGCATGTATTTAATGTAGCAAAAATGTTTGAACCAAATTAGCCTTTTTGCTTGGTAGAGCAGTGTAGACATCCCTAATGAGAGACAGAAGCAGCACGGCTTGAAATGTGGGTTCACACTCACACACACGCACACGGTTCAGGCACTATAACAACAGACCAGACCCAGACTGAGACTTATAATAATGAGTTCTTATGCCCCTTCAACAGTGCCAATTCACACGTTGAGACACTAATTGAAGATCATGTCTGGCCTGGCAGACAAATATGTACAATGTGTGAATAGTCCACTACTTAACTGTATTTTATCATACAACAAATACCAATCACATAGCCTTGGCAGAATTTTTAATTGCCTAGATAATTATTGTCCCTGCTCATATGTAAACCATTTCAGGAAACTAGGTGTATAGGGAAACTAGGGTCACTACTTCACACGAGAGCCATTTGAACGTAATCTTTTTTTTAAATCAAAATGTGTTGGCTGGCTCGCTAATTAACATATGTATGATCTTATTATTCGTATCTCAGAGCCATTTGCTTGAATAGTTATACAGCTAACGTTGAACCTGGTTGGTTAGCTACCTGCAGATTTATGCAGGATAGTAACGTCATGAGCTGGGATTATGGTTCATTGTTTAGCTAGCTAGCTACATGTCTTAACAAAAGACTCCACTATGCAAGTATCCAATTCAATAGAATGTCACTGCAACAACTGTTAGCCAGTTCGCTTGGGTGCTTGACTGTTGTTGATGGGACAGAAACCTTGGATCAACCCTTAAAGAAATGGATGGGGCTAAAGCTTAAGAGGGTGTGAACAGCGCTGAATGGGTGTAGACAAAGAAGACCTCTCCAGTAGGTACCAAAACATTCAAAGGCAATTTTCTCAGAAGCGAGATTACAAGTTTAGCAACTTTCAAAACAGAATTACTTTCCCATTGTTCCTCAAATGCAGTGTATGATGTATCAAATTGTATTACATAAGACCGAATCGAGGCTGTCGAACACATATATTTCCAGCGGATTAAACGGCAAAAAAAAATAGTTTTAGAGAGATGCAATTTTTGTTTTCTTAGTTATCAGCCTCTATCAACAGCTATAACTAATCAGACTATTTGAGTCTCTGAGTCTCTTAGTGAAATTAGACACTCACTCGATCCAATCACCTGACACTTCAGCTCAGTCCCAAAGGGAATAGGGTGCCATTTGGGACACATATTTGTCACGCAGAGGCTATAGAGGAGGCCAAACAGGAATATTGGAAGAATTACAGTTGTGTTACCCCATTCCACTGTAACTATAGCTACTCTAAGGAAATCCCCAGGCATATTCTAGATGCCTAGCCAACCGACAGTCAGTCTCTGAAGCTCTGCTACAGGGGGCCACAGATGTTGGATGAGGAGCTCATTCTCAGACTGTATTTTTTTCTCCTTGCTCACGGTCAGATCTTTATTTGACTAATGATGTTTTCCCCTCACCTGAGCAGGGAGAGACTGGAGGCAGCTCTGAAGAGAGTGGGCATCTGAACACCTGCTTGAGTTTCCCCTCTCACACGCTACACTGGGAGACACACTCACACACACGCTCCACTGGGAGACATATGGTCACCAGTCACTGCAACTCGGTGGGAAAATTACCACTGAAGCAGCACACAGATGAGGGAAGAAAGAATGTGTGTGTGTGTGTGTGTGTGTGTGTGTGCAGTGGGAACGAATTAACACCAGTCATGTTCAATTAGTTTTTTCCGTTTTAGCAATAATGATAAGATATGACAATATCTTGCCTTTGTAACTGTGGTATAAGAACAGGTGTATGAGTATTTGGAATGCTACTTTGTGCGAAGGCCCACAGAAAGGAGCCCCATATTTCAGACTACAATGTAAGGCTGCATACTTAGTGAGAATTGGGATTCCATACAGAGGTCCATAGAATAGCACTGCTATTTTCACTGTCATATCAAATCCTGAGAGATACAAGCAGCAAGAAAATGTTATATATCTTCAAGCAGCAATGAACAGGGTTCACAGGATGACATAAAGGACACAAGATATTCTGGATAACAAAACAAGCACTCATGTAGGAAACATCTTCCTTTATATGGGCTCACGAGTGGCACAGCGTTCTGAGGCACTGCATCTCAGTGCTAGAGGCGTCACTACAGACCCTGGTTTGATTCCAGGTTGTATCACAACCGGCCGTGATTGGGAGTCCCATAGGGCGGCGTACAATTGGCTCAGTGTTGTTAGGGTTTGGCCCGGTGTAGGCCGTCATTGTCAATAAACATTTGTTCTTAACTGACTTGCCGAGTTAAATAAAGGTAAACATTTTTAAAATGATGTGCAATCAGTGAAAACATTACCATGTTGATTAAAATCTCAGTTGGTACACTCAACATTAGCGTTCCAAAATACTTCAATACACTCTCACAGCTGTAATACGCTGACTGCACAAGCAGCACGACTTCCAGTTTTACAGAATAGAATATCCACTTTCCACTACATTCAGACCACATAATAGGGCAACAATATGTGATTATACAGATATACTAATCACAATATTTCACATTGTTAATCTAGTGTTGCATTTTTTTCCTAGTTAGCATTCACTCTTTTGCAGATTTTACTATATAATTTCTTCCATCCCAGCCTAATTTCCTCATCTGCTTGCATATGCCTCCCTTATGCACTACGCTTTTCCGTGTCTTTACTTTTACTTTTACTTTTCAGTATAGTCTACCAGTCTAATGGTTTATCCATTCATAGTGACAATAGTGGTAGGTGGATAATTTGTCCAGATCTGCAATAGGCTAACTAGCAATCATACTATATGCATTGAAAGCTGGATCAATTTACAATGTGAATTGACAACAACAAATAGGAATAGGCATAGCTGATAGGCAGCGGACAGGCCAGATGCGTCATTGTGCATGATAGAACAGTGAAGACATGAAACACACAGCTCAAAAAGCTCCCCTATTGATCTTGATAGGGACAATACAGTTATCCTACTAACTATAGTAGCCTATAGTCAGTAGCCTATAGTCAGTAGTCTGTAATCAGTAGCCTATAGTCAGTAGCCTATAGTCAGTAACCTAGACTATAGTCAGTAACCTAGACTATAGTCATTAGCCCTATAGCCTACACCACAAAGCAATGAGTTCAAAATTCTACTCTAGGCTGCAGTGAAAAAGTAATATGAATAATGGCGAAAAAGTCATTTAATTTGAATGTTTAATTGAATTAGGATCAGTTGTTATGAGGAATCAAGGTAAGACCCAGATGCAGACACGTCAAATTGAAAATGGTTTAATATTCCAACAGGGGCAGGCAATAGACAGGTCAAGGCAGGCAGGGGTCACTAAACCAAAAGTGGGGCAACGGTACCGGATGGCAGAAAGGCTCAGGGTCAGGGGCAGGCAGAGTAGTCAGGCAGGCGGGCTCAGAGTCAGGACAGAAAAAGGTCAAAACCAGGAGGGCGAGAAAAAGGAGAGACTGGGAAAAGCAGGAGCTGAGAACAAAAATGCTGGTTGACTTGACAACAAGACGAAATGGCAATGGACAAACAGAGAACACAGGTATGAATACACAAAGGATACCTGGAGGTGGTCTTGAGGATGATTGAACTGGGGGTGGAACCCAGAGGACAGGCTGGCCGATGACCCAATGAGTGTGCAGAACGCCTTCACCGGGATGAGAACTGAGAACCTCGGTCGGAGACCATGTCCATGAGCAGTCCATGGATCCGGAAGACGTGCTGCACCATGAGCTGGGCCATCTCCTTGGCCGATGGTAGTTTGGGGAAAGGAATGAAGTGAGCGGCCTAGGAAAACCGGTCGACCACAGTCAGGATGGCAGTGTTGTCCTCAGACAGGGGGAGACCCGTGACAAAATCCAAGGATATGTGGGACCAAGGCTATACTCGTGGGCTATACTCGGCCTTGTCTCAGGATGGTAAGTTGGTGATTGAAGATATCCCTCTAGTGGTGTGGGTGGGCTGTACTTTGGCAAAGTTGGTGGAGTTATATCCTGCCTGTTTGGCCCTGTCTGGGGGTAACGTCGGACAGGGCCACAGTGTATCCCGACCCCTCCTGTCTCAGCCTCCAGTATTTATGCTGCAATAGTTTGTGTCGGGGGACTAGGGCCAGTCTGTTATATCTGGAGTATTTCTCCTGTCTAATTCAGTGTCCTGTGTGAATTTAAGTAAACTCTCTCTAATTCTCTCTTTCTCTCCTTTTCGCTCTTTCTTTCTCTCTCGGAGGAACTGAGCCCTAGTACCATGCCTCAGGAATTCCTGGCCTGATGACTCCTTGCTGGCCCCAGGCCACCTGGTCGTGCTGCTGCTCCAGTTTCAACTGTTCTGCCTACGGCTATGGAATCCTGACCTGTTCACCGGACGTGCTACCTGTCCCAGACCTGCTGTTTTCAACTATAGAGACAGCAGGAGCAGTAGAGATACTCTGAAGGATTTGCTATGAAAAGCCAACAAACATTTACTCCTGAGGTGCTGACCTATTGCACCCTCTACAACCACTGCAATTATTATTATTTAACCCTGCTGGTAATTTCTGAACGTTTGAACATCTTGGCCATGTGCTATTATAATCTCCACCCAGCACAGCCAGAAAAGGACTGGCCACCCCTCATAGCCTGGTTCCTCTCTAGGTTTCTTCCTAGGTTCCGGCCTTTCTAGGGAGTTTTGTCACTTTGTGACATCAGCTGATGTAAGAAGGGCTTTATAAATACATTTGATTGATTGAGCAGGGATGGTGAGGGACAGGCAGTGGTTGCAGAAGACCAGCCAGAGCTTGCTGAGGAGTCTTATTCTGAGCACAGACCGTGCAGGTGGAGACAAACGCGATGACATCCGGAACCATCGTAGGCCATCAAAGCGTAGTCGCACGAAGGCCAGGGCCCGACGGGAGCCTGGGTGGCAAGCAAACCTGGAGTAATGGGCCCACTCCAGGACCATAGAGCGGACAGCATCAGGCACGAACATCCATCCCCCCAGGGTTCGGCTGGAATCGCTGCGCCTCCCGGACCTGTTTCCCTATACCCAATTTGATTGCCATCACCAGGCACGAGGTGGGAAGGATGGTCTCAGGCTCCGGGGTGGTAGCCATGGGGCTATAGCATCGGGACAGTGCATCCGGCTTGACATTCTTGGATCCCGGCGGGTACGAGTAGGAGAAGTTGGGCCCAGGGCCTATCTGGCTTGCCTGGAGTTGAGGCACTTGGAAGTGCGGAGAAATTCCAGGTTCTTGTGGTCGATCCACACGATGAATGGGTGTTCCGCCCCCTCCAGCCAGTGCCTCCATACCTCCAACGCCATCTTCACCGCGAGAAGCTTACGATTCCCCACATCATGGTTATTTTCCGTGGCGTTGAGGCGGTGGAAGAAGAAGGCGCAGGGATGTAGCTTGAAGTCCAGGGCAGAACGCTGGGACAGGACCGCCCCCACACGGACATCAGAAGCATCAGCTTCCTCCACGAACTGACGGTAAGGGTCCGGATGAACCAGGATGGGAGCTGTGGTGAAGCGATGTTTAAGGTCCCGGAATGCCAGGTCAGCAGCTGGAGACTACGTGAACGGAACCTTGGGCGAGGTGAGTGCAGATGGGGGAAGCCAGGGTGCTGTAGTGCCGGATAAAGCGGTGATAGAAGTTGGCGAACCCCAGGAAATGTTGCAGCTGCACAATGGAAGTAGGCTGGGGCCAATCCACAATCGCTCTCACGTTCCCCGGAACCATTTGCACACTCCCTGCGGCGATGATGAAACCCAGAAAAGTGATGTTTGAACAATGGAACTCGCACACCTCTCTGCTTTTACAAAAAGCTGGTTCTCCAGGAGGCGTTGGAGAACCTGTCGGATGTGGAGTACATGTTCTTGAGTGGGAGAAGATGAGCATGTCATCTAGTAGGTAGACAAAGACAAACCGGTTCAACATGTCGCAGAGAACATCATTGACCAGAGCCTGGAACACAGCAGGGGCGTTGGCAAGGACAAAATGGTATGACCAGATAGTCATAGTGACCGCTGGACATGTCGAAGGTTGTCTTCCACTCGTCCCCTTCCCATATCCACACCAGGTGGTAGGCGTCTGTAGATCCAGCTTGGAAAACACGGTAGCCCCCTGGAGCGGCTCGAAGGCCGAGGAGATGAGTGATAGCGGGTAGCGGTTCTTCACCATTATGTTGTTGAGGCCCTGGTAGTCGATGCACGGGCACATTAATCGCATTAACGGTCTTGTCCTTCTCCTCCACATAGAAGAACCCTGCGCCGGCGGGAGAAGGAGGGCGGATTAATCCTGCGGCAAATGAGTCCCCAATGTAAGTCTCCATCTCCTTGGTCTCTGGTCCCAACAGAGAGTACAGTCGTCCCCTGGGCGTAGTCGGGCTAGGTAGAAGGTCAATCCCGCAGTCATAAGGTCGGTGCGACGGGAGCACCCTTCCGAGCTCCAGGAAAATGTCCCGGGGCAAGTTGTGCTGACTTCAGGCAGTGGGTGTGGCAGAATGGGCTCCAGCCCATGATGGCACCAGTAGACCAGTTAATGAGGGGATTGTGTCGCTGGAGCCAGGAGAATCCCAATACCACAGGAATCTGAGGGGACTTGGATGAGCAGAAACTGGATAGTCTCGCTGTGGTTCCCTGACACATGTAGGTTGGAATGGAGAGGGGCTGAGTGGGGATGTTCAGCTCGGACGCCAGGGTAGCGTCCAAAAAGCTCTCATCGGCCCCAGAGTCAATGAGAACCCGAAGAGATTTGGACTGGTCTCACCACAGTAGAATGGCACGAAAAGGGTTGCGAGCAGGGAAAGCAGGAACATTCTCCATATGGGCCACCAGAGTATTTGCTCCTACCGGTGAGCCTGGTTTCTTTATAGGACAAGAGGACACGAAATGACCAAGAGTCCCGCAATACAGACAACGCTTCGTGCCGATCTTGTATTGCCGTTCCTCTGGAGACAGCCAACTCTGCCTAGTGGCATAGGCACAGGAAGCGGTGACTCTGCCATCTTCGGCAACCCTCGGGGCAGGTCAGGAAGACTCGCGTTCTCTCGGCATTGAGACCATCAGGAACTTCCAGGCTGACTCAGAGGCAAGGTGGGATCCCTGGGCGTGCGAGAAAAATCCAATTGCCTCTCCCTCCTTCGTTCCCGTAAACGCCCATCGATACCGATGGTCAAAGCGATGGGGGAATCGAACTCCGTAGGTAACTCCCGGGCTGCAAGCTCATCCTTGACGACCTCCGAGACGCTGTGCCTCTTGATTCCAAGCACTCTCCACCTCCAAAGTGGGGCAATCCACCGCATAATCAGCTACTCTGCGTGAGTCCTACCAAAGCTGGATTAGCTTCCGGGAGGCCTTTTGCACGGAGAACGGGGCATCAAAAACCTTCCTCACTTCTCCCACAAACTCCTCCAGACTAGTGCACATGGCCGGCTGTTGTTCCCACACGGCAGAAGCCTAGGTGAGAATCCTCCCAGAAATCAGCATGATGAGGTAGGCTATCTCTGAGCGATCCGAGGGGAAGGAGGAGGGCTAAAGCTCGAAGACGAGGGCACACTGAGCTAGCAACGCCCGACAGGTGCTCAGTTCTCCATTGAAGCTTTCCAGAGGAGGTAAGCGGGGCTCTGAAGAAGGTGGAGTGACTGACGAGACAGAAATGCTAGCAGCTGAGTCGCTGAGGAGCTACAGGTATAAATACACAGGGGATAATGGGGAAGATGGGCGAGACGTGGAGGTGGGTGGAGACCATCACAAGGACAGGATACAGATCAGGATGTGACAGTTGTGGGTTTACTCTCGACAGTTTTTAAGGTCTAGAAAGGCACAGTAGCAGGCCAGTCTGGCTGTATTTTTACATCTGATACTGAATCCGCTGTCTGTTTCAGATCATCAGTCTCCCAAGTCGTTCTATAATAATGTGGTCACATATGCTCCTGGCAGACTCGGTTATTCAGGAAAGCTTAACACATGCACTGCCTCCTCTCCAATCCAATTGACTATTCCTTGTGTACCTAGAACATAATGCTTCAATATAGCCAAAATATGTATCATTTAACTTTTCAAATTCATTACCTTTTATATGTGGCATAAACATAACCAGTCTTATTAGGCTACTTCACAAGTCTCCTGTAGCCATGTGCACATTCATCCAAAATATATGTTATCGTCAAAATGGCTTGACATTAACCAGATTTCCATCAAACCTTTTTATGCAGTAAAGCAGCCTAAATGTCAGATAAATAAATGTCATGACATCATGGGAAAGCATGCAGTTTATTAGGCTACAGATTAAATACATTATAATGAACTTCACAGGGTGGTGAAAGTGCGTAGTGATGAGGTTGATGCTCCTGTCAATAAATATGGAGATTCTTATGATGATATTATGTGATATGATTTGAGGATCGAAGCTTGGCTGCCATTTCACAAATAAAAAGAATCTCACAGTTTTGTCCATAATAATCTAATCATGTAGTAGGCTATGCCTGCACTGTATCTGCAAGCTGTTGTATTGGAAAATGAGAAGAATGTTGGCATGGCCAAATGCAAACAACACTTCCTATTCGGGTAGGATGCAATTTTGGAACTTACATTTAATTATAATAATTTGTTATATCGTTATTATTATTATTATTATCATCATCATTGTGTATCATTGTTATTATTGTAAGAATATTTATCGAAACCAGTTTTTTAAATATGCAAAACCTGTTTGTTTTTTTATTCTGCTGATACATTTTATTTAGCCAAATAAAATTGGATCTGTCTTTTTAATTGTGTGTTCCATATTTAGGCTAGTTTAAGATAGACCTACTTACAACCTGTTATGAAATAAATAGCATTAGCCTATTTCTGTCATTTATAGGGGAAGGTATGCACTTGCCTTTGTTGGTAATTGCTGCAACATAGCCTGTTCAAAACTTTTGTGGAGTTTTAAACCAGTTCGCTATTGTTTTATTTCATTCTGTTGAGCCATTTCCTTGTCAAGTGTAATGTTGTGTTTTCTGCAATATAATAGCCTGCTCTTATAATACCTACAAACAATTTCTTGACTTAATTTGATATTACCCCAATAATATTTAGAAACTTTTGTGAATGTTTGTTGTGGGGTAGCTATTATTAAGCGTTAGCTAATGCAAGCCTATGATTTAAAGGCAGTGGGCACTGATGCTCCAACTGACTCCAACAGTTGAACTTGAAGTAAGGAAGAATCTCTCAGGTAGGCCAGAGTAACTCCTATAATCTAACAATATATTGCTCATCTTTATACAAAATATACAGATAAAACATTTACAAATTAACCTTCTTTAAGTCTATATCTGGATAGCAGATGCAGTAGCCTTCTGACATTATTAAATGCATGTCGATGTAGTAGCATGCTGCCGGCATATCTCTCTCTTTCTCGATCTCCCTGGGGATAGGCCTACGCTTCTCATCCTTTAGGCTATATACAGTACCAGTCAAAAGTTTGGACACACCTACAGGGTTTTACTTTATTTTTCTATATCCTACATTGTGGAATAATAGTGAAGACATCAAAACTATGAAATTGTCACACCTGATCTATTTCACTTGTCTCTGTGATTGTCTCCACCCCCTTCCAGGTGCCGCCCATCTTCCCTATTATCCCCGGTGTATTTATACCCGTGTTCTCTGTTTGTCTGCTGCCAGTTCGTCAAGCTTACCAGCATTTTCCCCTTGAGCCTGTCTGTTTATAGTTCCTGTTTTGTAACTTTCTCGGTTTTGACCATTCTGCCTGCCCTGACCCTGAGCCTGCCTGCCGTTCTGTACCTTGTCACACCACACTGGGTTATTGACCTCTGCCTGCCCTGTCCCTGAGACTGCCTGCCGTTCTGTACTTTTTGGACTCTAATCTGGATTACTGACCTGTGCTTGCGCTTGACCTGTTGTTTTGCCTGGCCCCTGTTCTAGTAATAAACTTTTGTTACTTTGACACAGTATTCATCTGGGTCTTCCCTAAAACGTGATAGAAATAACACAAATGGAATGACCTAGTAACCAAATAAGTGTTAAACAAATCAAAATATATTTTATATTTGAGATTCTTTAAATTCGCCACCCTTTGCCTTGATGACAGCTTTGCACACTCTTGGCATTCTCTCAACTATCTTCATGAGGTAGTCACCTGGAATGCATTTCAATTAACAGGTGTGCCTTGTTAAAAGTTAATTTGTGGAATTTCCTTCTTAATGCATTTGAGCCAATCAGTTGTGTTGTGAAAAGGTAGGTGTGGTATTCAGAAGATAGCCCTATTTGGTAAAAGACCAAGTGCATATTATGGTAAGTACAGCACAAATAAGCAAAGAGAAACGACTTTAAAACATGAAGGTCAGTCAATGCGGAAGATTTTAAGAACTTTGAAAGTTTCTTAAATTGCAGTAGCAAAAATCATCGAGCGCTATGATGAAACTGGCTCTCATGAGGACCGCTACAGGAAAGGAAGACCCAGAGTTACATCTGCTGCAGAGGATAAGTTCATTAGAGTTACCAGCCTCAGAAATTGCAGCCCAAATAAATGCTCCAAAAAGTTCAGACAGACAGACACATCTCAACATCAACTATTCAGAGGAGACTGTGTGAATCAGGCTTTCATCATAGAATTTCTGCAATGAAATCACTACGAAGAACAATCAATAACAAGAAGAGACTTGCTTGGGCCAAGAAACATGAGCAATGGACATTAGACCGGTGGAAATCTGTCCTTTGCTATGATGAGTCCAAGTTTGAGATTTTTGGTATCAACTTCCGTGTCATTGTGAAATGCAGAGTAGGTTGATGATATTCGCATGTGTGGTTCCCACTGTGAAGCATTGAGGAGGAGGTGTGATGGTGTGGGGGGTGTAGACAAGCACAAGGACAGGTGAAACAGATCAGGGCTGTCTACTTAGAAAAATCAAAAATATAAAACACTTTTTTGGTTATTTCCATATGTGTTATCTCCTAGCTTTGATGTCTTCACTACTATTCTACAACATAGAAAATAGTAAATATAAAGAAAAACCCTCAGTAGGTGTGTCCACATTTTTGACTGGTACTGTAATTTAGAAGACACTGATTTCACTTGAGGCACCAATCTCATCATGACCTGCTGCTAATATCTTTAAGTTACCAAGTACCACCATCACCTCCATTACATCAGGAGGATCAAACTGAAGCAGAGAAGGGAAATGTCCCTTCATGTAATCCAAGGGAGTGGAACCCCCAATCACAAAGAAGTTATTAAATTGACATGAAATAACATCAGGATCACTCTGTCTGATTTCCAACAATACATTTAGATGGAATAGTTGTAGATGCCTTATCTTATTCAACAGGTGATTGATTATTTTCCAAGTTGACTTTGTATTATTTAAGGATTCTTGGAATTTGTTATGAAAATATATTTTGAGAGATATCTGAAGTAGGTGAGTACTTTTGTTATCATACTTTTTGTAATTTGTAGAATTCAGGGGACTTTTTTTACTGAGGATTTTTTGAGACCGGTTGTAAACCAAGGTTTCCAAAACCATTTGTTTTAAGTGATTTAACTAAGGGAAAGCAGTGGTGAAATATAGAATTGAAAGATATGAGAAATGTCTGGTAAGAAGACAACACATTGGCCTAATTATAAACACTTCCCCATGAAATATCATCAATCAACATCTTAAAGCGCTGAAAATTACTTTTGTTGAATATTCTACATTTAATGCTATTAATCATTACCATCTATTAATTTCCAGCTGCCAAAGAGAAGTGGGAATTGGAAAGTGATCAGAAATGTCAGTGTACAGTATGCCTTTATAAGTCATATTATTAAAAGAATTTGTCAAAAAAAATCAATAAAGGTGGCAGATGAACTGATAGATGAGGGGATACAGATAGCTGGAGGGTTGATATCCTGCCCAACTAAGAGAGATACACATTTTGAATCATCCAGAGAGTGGAACGGAAACATAGGTGTATACAGTTGAAGTCGGAAGTTTACATACACCTTAGCCAAATACATTTAAACTCAGTTTTTCACAATTCCTGACATTTGGTCCTCGTAAAAATTTGCTGTTTTAGATCAGTTAGAATCACCACTTTATTTTAAAAATGTGAAATGTCAGAATAATAACAGAGAGACATTTATTTCAGCTTTAATTTGTTTCATCACATTCCCAGTGGGTCATACACTCAATTAGTATTTGGTAGCATTGCCTTTAAATTGTTTAACTTGGGTCAAACGTGTCAGGTAGCCTTACACAAGCTTTCCAAAATAAGTTTGGGGAATTTTGGCCCATTCCTCCTGACAGAGCTGGTGTAACTGAGTCAGGTTTGTAGGCCTCCTTGCTCGCACACGCTTTTTCAGTTCTGACCACAAATTGGTCATTTCTCCAAAAAGAACGATCTTTGTCCCTATGTGCAGTTGCAACCCGTGTCTGGCTTTTTTTATGGCGGTTTTGGAGCAGTGGCTACTTCCTTGCTGAGCAGCCTTTCAGATTATGTTGATTTTGGACTCGTTTTACTGTGGATATAGATACTTTTGCACCTGTTTCCTCCAGCATCTTTACCAGGTCCTTTGCTGTTGTTCTGGGATTGATTTGCACTTTTCGCAACAAAGTACTGTTCATCTCGATGAGACAGAATGCATCTCCTTCCTGAGCGGTATGGTAGCTACGTGGTCCCATGGTGTTATACTTGCATACTATTGTTTGTACAGATGAACGTGATACCTTCAGGCATTTGGAAATTCCTCCCAAGGATGAACCAGACTACCATTTAGTTTTTGAGGTCTTGGCCGATTTCTTTTGATTTTCCCATGATGTCAAGCAAAGAGGCACTGAGTTTGAAGGTAGGCCTTGAAATACATCCACAGGTACACCTACGATTGACTTAAATGATGTCAAGTAGCGGATCAGAATACATGACATCATTTTCTGTAATTTTGGAAAGTTGTTTAATAAAGGCACAGTCAACTTAGTGTACGTAAACTTCTGACCCACTGGAATTGTAATACAGTGAATTATAAGTGAAATAATCTGTCTTTAAACAATTGTTGGAAAAATTACTTGTGTCATGCACATAGTAGATGTCCTTACCGACTTGCCAAAACTATAGTTTGTTAACAAGAAATTTGTGGAGTATTTGAAAAACGAGTTTTAATGACGTCATCCTAAGTGTATGTTAACTTCATGTCTAATGCAACCATACCGTGGTTCCTTCTATATAAGTTGTGTCGTACTGCAGCACACCTTGTGGGCTGCCGCAGCATTCTGTGGCACGTCGTTTAATTGTCAGCCATTTTTCTGTTACTGCAAGTTAGTGCTAGTTTGACCACCAGAGGGCATCTTTGAGAAGCATTTCATAGTCTTCCATATTGGCATTTCCAGAGACAGGGAGGGCACGCGGGACACCGGGGTTCAATTCCCCTATGGGGAGGAATGAGTAGGCTGTCCTTGTAAATAAGAACTTGTTATCTTCTCTAGGGTAGGGGGCAGCATTCAGAATTTTGGATGAAAAGCATGCCCAAATTAAACAGCCTGCTACTAGGGTCCAGAAGATAGGATATGCATATAACTGGTAGATTTGGATAGAAAACACTCTAAAGTTTCCAAAACTGTTAAAATAGTGTCTCTGTGTATAACAGAACTGATTTATCAGGCAAAAACCTGAGAAAAATCCATTCAGGAAGTAGTATTTTTATTTGGTTTTGTAGTTTTCTATTCAATGCCATTACAGTATCCATTGACTTATGACTCCATTTGCAGTTCCTATGCCTTCCACTAGATGTCAACAGTCTTTAGAAATCGTTTCAGGCTTGTATTCTTATAAATTAGGGAGTAAGACCAGTCTGAACGAGTGGACCCTACCGTGTCGCAGAGCTTTTTCATGCGCAAATGCATTTCTTGTTTAACTTTTATATTGACGACGTTATTGTCCGGTTGAAATATTATAGATCATTTAGGCTAAAAAACAACCTGAGGATTAAATATAAACATCGGTTGACATGTTTCTATGAACTTTACGGATACAATTTTGATTTTTTTGTCTGATTGTTTTGACTGCGTTTGAGCCTGTGGATTACTGAAGAAAACACGCTAACAAAACAGAGGTTTTTGGATATAAAGAGACTTCATCAAATGAATGTCTTCTGATTGCCACCAAATGAAGATCATCAAAAGTAAGGGATTAATTGTTATCTCTATTTCTGAGTTTTGTAACGTTTCTGCTTTGCTGGTTACTGTTTGTACTAATTTGTCAACTGGGCTATGTTCTGGGCTAGGTATATTCTGGGCTAGGTATGCTTTTGCCTGAAAAGCATTTTATAAATATGACACTGTGGTTGGTGTAACAAGAAGTTCATCTTTAAACCAATGTAATGTTTTGTTTTCTGAATTTTTATAATGAGCATTTCTGTATTTGAATTTGTCGCTCCGCAATCTCATTGGATGTTGGCCAGATGGGACGCTAGCGTCCCACGTACCCTAGAGAGGTTAATTCATGTAATTCTCATGTCATTACATCAGCTAGCTAGCTGGCTAATGTTAGCTATTCAACTAACTTGCTAAATAGCGATTTTCATAAATTAACTTTATGACCAAAAAATATGCACAATTGTTTGTCTCTATATTAACTAACATATTCCTCTCAATAGTACATGTTTTCTTGAATCGTTATAACGTTATAATTACTTACATTTGATTCTCCCATAATGTTTTGTCAGCCATCTTTGTTGAGGAAAGTCACCAGGGACGGGTGGCTCACGTCAAATGTGTCATTGGAACCAGTCGATATGATTGGTCATTTATAAACCTTGGGACCCAAATGCATAATGAGTGCTCTAACTCTCCTTTGTGGTGGTCTGGAGCAATGAAGCCTTGATGCTGGATACCTCTAAGTCCCGTGGTGTAAGCTTGCAACTTTTAAAGGAGGAACCACTGTACATTTTGTTAGTTTTATCAATAGGGGTGCACTTCCTATGGAACTCACATTGACACAGTCCACATAACACCACTGAAGACTTCAGAGGGTTATGACATTTAGAGCTATGTGTGTTTTTCTTTCATCAAAGGCGTTTGTTTGACAGAAACACCTTCTTGAACATGTGAACGTTCATGTCCCTTTAATAACAAACTTGTATGCCATCTGTAAATCGGAATAAAATGGTTAAATAACGAGCTTAGTTGGTTAAGCCACAGAAAAAGCAGCAACCTTCCCGCTAGCCATGATTGGCTGAGATAATGAGTGGGCTGGAAATGCCGAGAGATCAGTTTGGATTGGTATGCCATATAGCTGGCTTCTGTCTATTTGAGCTGGTCAGTATGTGTAGGTAATCCTGTCTGCTTTATTTTCAATGTATAGTGTAGTAAAACTTAACAAAAGACTCCACTACGCAAGTATCCATTTCAATAGAATGTCACTGCAACAACTGTATCAGAGCACTCTCATCTGAGTGTGAGCGCAGAATAACTGAGGATTTTAAGAACACTCCACACCTGTTGAATATGGCCGGTGTCAGTACACGTTGCCAAAAAGCGTAATTAAATTGTTGCCAGCAGCACAGTTAATCACAAATGCTCAGGATGACCTGAAAACAGCCTAACCAGTTCTGCTAGGACGAGTAAAAGGGTAATAGTTTGAGTGGGGGATAAAGCTGTAGATGATTCTTATGGCATTGGACATGGTCAGTGTGAACAAGAGAGACTTCACACAACGGGCCAAGCAAGCTGTACAAACAAAATGGAAACGACACAGGACATTTTATTTAATGAAAGGGCTTGCAGTCTGCCTTGAAGCTTTCAGCTACAGCTTCAGATATATGTTTCTAATTTTGTCAGAAAGTTATTTTCATTGCAAGTTAAAGCTTACTGTTAGCTAGCTTAGCTGACTCTAGATGGTTGGCCTGCTAGCTGATGTTAGATGGTTAGCTTGCTAGCTAACATTACATGTACGAATTGTGTGTGGTGTTAGCTCAAAAAACCATTTCGCATTGCTAGTTATAGCCTAATGTTAGCTTGCTAGCCAGGTGTGTCTGACAGTGATTACGGCTATCTATTGTATAATAACGCTAAAATATTTGTATCTGAAATGTGTCTTTCAGCATCAGTAGAACTCGCCTGACTCTCCTCCACCAGTCATACAAGGAGAATGGTTAAATAATGCCTCCCTTCAAAAAGAGAGCTGGCCCAAGCAAGCACAGGTTACACCTGAAGCATGAGGACTTGCAGCGAGTGGTGAACTTCAACAATAACGCAGAGAATAATACTCGGGACTCTGACTATATATTAGTTACACAGACTTTTGGCCTCCAATCCTATTTTAACCACCTCTTGCCGGATTTGTATTCATGTTACCTGATGAAACTGCTGTACAATATGATCTTGTTGCCATCTAATGCACATCCAAATGTAATAGGTCAACACTGTAGAGCTCTCTCCCTGTCCTCTGCTGTGCCTTGATTATATTACTGCTGATGATATCTGTAAATGTGCATGTACACCATGGCCCATCTACTGTTGCTAGGCCCAATTCTGACTAGTGCTCTGATATCTGCTTCACTGATTTCTGCTCTCGTAAAAGCCTGAGTTGTCTGCATGTTAACACTAGAAGCTTATTACCTAAAATGGATCAATTGAATGTGTTGGTCATTACTGAGACGTGGTTAAGGAAGACTGTTTTGAATACAGATTGTAGTGTCTTAACACTTAGTACTTATTTATGTAATAAGAAAGACTTGGAATACAAGCAATTGAACTGGAGCTTCACATTTACTCAAAACTAGTTAGTACCAGAATAACATAGAACAATACTGCGCATGACCAAGGGTGCTCCATCCTTAAAGGGGACATCAGTAATTAACAGAACATAACATTCCTTCTCTTATACAATCAGAGTTACTTTTACCAAACCACAACTGAAACATTTCCCAGAACTTGTTGTAGTTATTTTGCATCTTTTAATTTGAACTTGAACTGTTTGTTTGTTTATAAGTCTAGTCTGTCTGGTGGACGGTGCCTCAGATTGTCTGGAGGCTCCTGAACATCCTCAGTGTGTGCTTGTTCCATTATAGCGTCTGCTATAGCAGCACCTTCATCAACACGTTCCCTTCTTTCAGCCTGGGGTCTCTCTACTGCCCCACCGTCCTCTACAGTTCCCTGTGTGTCACTCTCAGGAGCTCTCTGTGCCTGTTCTCTCTCAATTGTTGTGCTGTTTTCCCTGGAATGCATTTGGTTAATGTGACGCCGCCACATTATGTCTGGGCTCACTTGAACCTGGTAAGTTCTGGGTCACGTTTGTGTGTGTACGGTCCCTCTTGTCCATTTCCCTCCTCTTCTGTAGTCTCGCACCATCACTTCCTGTCCTGTTTCGAGATGGCGCTCCCGGCCACCGGAGAGCATCTTGGCTTGTTTGTTCAGCACTTCATTACGCCTGTTTGGCTTCATGATGTCCAGCTGTGTGCGGAGAGGCCTCCCGAACATCAGTGCGGCTGGGCTTTCATTTGTCGAGGCATGTGGGGTGTTTCGGTAGGAGGCCAGGAACTTGG
Organism: Oncorhynchus clarkii lewisi; assembly: GCF_045791955.1. NCBI lineage: Eukaryota > Metazoa > Chordata > Actinopteri > Salmoniformes > Salmonidae > Oncorhynchus > Oncorhynchus clarkii. The sequence continues at coordinate 29,429,659 of NC_092165.1, forward strand.
CCAGTTTTGTTTGCAAAGTCCCTTCGTCTCGTTTTGCTGCACGGAGTCCTTGCTTTAGGGTTTGCACAAAGCGTTCTGCCAGCCCATTGGTGGCAGGGTGGTACGGAGCTGAGGTTGAGTGTTTGGTTCCATTTACTGACATGAATCTTGTAAACTCGTCACTTACAAAAGCTTGCGCGTTGTCACTTACCAGCTGCAGTGGCAAACCGAAGCGTGCAAACGTTGTTCTGAGACACTCTATCTGAGCTGAGGTGGAGGAGTCAGTAGTGCAAAACACCTCTGGCCATTTGGAATGGCATCAACTATAACCAGAAACATGTGCTTTTCAAAAGGACCAGCGTAGTCCACATGAATTCTCTGCCATGGCTCTGCGGGCCATTCCCATGGGTGGACTGGGACAGGAGCAGGCATGTGAAGGGTTTCCAAACACCCACTACAGTTCTTTGCCATATTTTCTATCTGTTGGTCCAGACCTGGCCACCAGAAGTGGCTCCTTGCGAGCAGCTTCATTTTGACAATTCCAACATGACCTTCATGTAGTTGCTGCAAGACTAGATGTTGGCATTTCTGGGGTATCATGACTCTCATTCCCCACATCAAACATCCTTGGTACGTTGTAATTTCGTTTCTCCGCTGGAAATACGGAGTCAGCTCCTTTCTGCCAGTAGCTGGCCATCCTGACATGGTGTAGGTGTACACTTTTGACAAGGTCACATCTTTCCTTGTCTCCTGTTTGATAACTGTGCTTGTGACTGGTAGGGCCTCGAGCTGAGCGGTATGGAACATGTCCACTGCATCCACCCTCCTTTGTCTTTCTCTTGTACACGGCAGTCTGGATAATCCATCTGCATTTGTGTGGAGGGATGACGGCTTAAACTCAATGTCATACATATGACTGGCAAGGAACAGGGCATATCGCTGTAACCTGGCTGCTGTCTTTGCCGGAATGCCTTTCTTTGGACTGAAAATGGAAAGCAACGGCAGGTGATCTGTAACCAGTGTGAAACGCTTGCCATATAGGTATGCGTGGAATTTCTTGACGCCCCACACTAGTACCAGTGCTTCTTTGTCGATTTGTGAGTAGTTTTTCTCTGCATCATTCAATGTTCGTGACGCAAATGCAACTGGCCTCTCTGACCCATCTTTCAGTGTGTGTGAAAGGACTGCCCCTAATCCATAAGGGGACGCATCACAAGCCAACTTCACTGGCATTTCAGGGTCGTAATGCATCAGGACCTGTTCAGATGTTATGAGCCGTTTTGCCTCCAGAAATGCATTTTCACACTGCTCTGTCCACCGCCATGTCCTATTCTTTTCCAGGAGCTGATTTAGAGGCTGGAGTACTGCTGAAAGGTTTGGGAGGAATCTTCTGTAGTAATTGATCAGTCCCGTGAAAGATCTTACTTCTGTGATATTTTGTGGTCGTGGTGCCTGTACCACTGCCTCGATTTTGTCCTGTGTTTTGTGCAATCCATTGCAGTCAATCTCATGTCCACAGAAGACAATCTTGTCTTTGAAGAACTCACACTTCTTTAAGTTTGCCTGTAGACCATACTCTTTCAGTCTTTTCAGGACCTCTTCCAGGTTAGCCAGGTGCTCTTTGTCGGTGCGTCCTGTTATGATCATGTCATCCAGGATACACTGGGTTCCTGGGATTCCTTGCAAAATCTGGTCAATAGTTCGTTGCCAAATGGCTGGGGCTGATGCAATGCCAAAAACCAGGCGGTTATACCTGTATAGACCTTTGTGTGTGTTTATTGTCAGGTACTGTTTGGAACTCTCTTCAACCGGTAGCTGCAGGTAAGCCTGTTTCAGATCGATTTTACTGAAGTGTTTCCCACCAGCTAGTGCAGCAAAGATGTCATCCAGACGTGGTAGGGGGTATTGGTCCACATGCAACATTGAATTCACAGTTACCTTGAAGTCCCCACACATTCTAACAGACCCGTCTTTCTTCACAATAGGAACTATGGGTGTGGCCCATTCGCTTCTGTCCACTTTCGTCAGGATCCCTGTATCCTGCAAGCGATCGATTTCCGCTTCCACCTTTGGTCTCAGGGAGTATGGAACAGATCTGGCTTTGCAGAATTTCGGGGTTACGTCATCTCTTAGTACAAGTTTTGCTGTGAAGCCTTTTACTGTTCCCATCTGATCACTGAAAACTGTGTTGTATTTCTTCCGCAAGTGTTCCAGTGTTTGGTCTGTGCCTTTCTCTTTGGACTGGAACGTGTGGAGCATTTTCAAGTCACACCAATTCAGCTTTATTTTTGAAAGCCATTCCCTGCCAAATAATGGGGGGCCAGTTCCAGGCACCACATACAGCTGTAACTGCTGTGTTTGCCCCCCATAATGCACTCTGACCTGCAACGCCCCCATTGGGCTCAATCTCTCTCCTGAGTATGTCTTCAGCAACACATTTGTGTTCTTCAGCTTGATAGCGTTAAAATGCTCATTGTAGACAGTAGTGGAAATTATAGACACTGCAGATCCTGTGTCCAGCTCCATTTTGAGGGGTTTGCCTTCGATATCTGGTGTCACCCATATTATGCTACTGCTGGGAGAAGTCACTGTGTTTAACTCCATTGTACCAATTAATCGTTCATCTGAATCACTGCCACTGTTCTCTGCTAGTGCATTCACCAACCCTTTAATTTTCTCAGTTTTACTGTTGTGACTGAATTTTGATTTGCATGCTCTTTGAATGTGCCCCCTTCTACTGCATTTGTGACAAATTTCGTCTTTGAAACGGCAGTCCTCTGCTCTGTGACCATCTCTGTCACACCTGTTGCATTTTTCGGCCACACGGGGGCGCTGTCGACTGCGTGAAAACTTGTGCAGGGAAATTTGTGACAGGTCAGTACTTCTTTTACTTTGCAACTCAAATGCATCTTTAGTCGCGATTTCCATAGCCACAGCAATTTCAACAGCCTTTGCAAACGTGAGCTCTGATTCTGTGAGCAAACGTTTTTGAATGTGTTCATGTTTCAGTCCACACACAAATCTATCCCTTAATGTGTCATTTAGGTTCTCTCCCAACTGGCAATGTTCAGACAGTTTCTTCAACACTGCTACATATGTACTAACACCCTCCCCCTCATTCTGATCTCTCTTGTGGAAACGAAAACGTTCCGCAAAGAGGAGTGGTTTAGGTGATAGGTGATTTTGCAATATCTCCACAATCTCTCTGAATGTTTTATTTGAGGGCTTCAGAGGGGCAGTCAGATCTCTTAGCAAACTGTATGTTTTTGGGCCAATTAAACTCAACAACGCTGGTACTCTTTTGTTATCAGCAATGTCGTTTGCAATGAAGTACTGTTCCAGTCGTTCAATGTAAGTTGCCCAGTTTTCTTGCGTGTCATCAAACACATCTATTTTCCCGATGCTAGCCATTCTCTTTACCTCCGGCTCCACGGGTCTTTGATCTTCCGCCTCGTTCTCGTCAGCTCTCCCCTCGTCTTCACTGCTTGCTAGCTGTTGTGCTACAGGGTCAAAATCTTCCTCTCTTCCTACGAACTCCATTTGTATTCGTGATGCACACTGCAGGTAATCATCCTCGTCGCCATTGTAGTGTCTTAACACGTAGTACTTATTTATGTAATAAGAAAGACTCGGAATACAAGCAATTGAACTGGAGCTTCACATTTACTCAAAACTAGTTAGTACCAGACTAACATAGAACAATACTGCGCATGACCAAGGGTGCTCCATCCTTACAGGGGACATCAGTAATTAACAGAACATAACACAGATGTTAACCTTTCTAGTTATAACCTTTTTTGGCAAGACAGATCTTCCAAAGGTGGGGGAATGGCAATCATTACCAAGGATCATCTTCAGTGCTCAGTTGTCTCCAGTCTTTCCCCAAATAATTTGATTTGCTGGTTTTAAGCATTAAACTTGCAAATAGTTCTTTGAGGTTAACTGTTGCTGGGTGCTATCGTCCTCCATCAGCACCGGCCTGTACCCTACCTGCCATAAACTCTCTCCTGGCCCCTTACACTAAGTATGAATTTGTCCTTCTAGGTGACCAAAACTGGGTCATGCTTAAACCACCTGACCAAGTCCTAAAGCAATGGGACTGCCTAAAAGGCTAATCTCCTCAATGTTATCCTCACAAATAATCCTGATAGGTATCAGTCTGGTGTTTTCTGTAATGACCTTAGTGATCACTGTTTTACAGCCTGTGTTCGTAAGGGCAGCACAGTGAAACCACATGTCTTGATTTGTCATAGACACTTGCTAAAAAACGTTAATGATCAAGCCTTCCTTCATGAAGTGGCCTCTAAAATGGTATAGAATCAGCTTGATCCCCTCTGTCGAAGACGCTTGGACAATCTTTTTTTTTTTTTTTTCAGTGGTATTGTTAACAAACACGCCCCCATAAAGAAAATGAGAATTAAAAACAGGTTCAGCCCCTGGTTAGACCGTGATCTTGGGACACAAGCCAACAACATCCGGTGAATTCGGAGGGTGTGCAATTCCAATAAATAATTGTAATATTTAACATTCATCATTTAAAAGCTTAAATGATTGTCAATCGAACTGCGTTGTCCGATTTCAAAAAGGCTTTACGGCAGAAGGATACCATGCTGAGGCCGGTGCCCCACATCAACATATTTTTTCAACCAGCACAGGCTTCATAATATTCACAAATAGCGATTTAATAAATCACTTAATTTTGAAGATTTTCCTCTCTTTGCAATCCCATGGGTCCCAGAATGGTTGTTTTGGTAGTAATCCACTCCTTCAACCTGAAAACAAAAGCTACAAAAAGCTACTGCTAAACTTCGTCCAAACAAGTCAAACAATGTTTCTATTTAATCCCCAGGTACTCTAAAATGTAAATAAACTATAATATTTTGATACAGAAAGTGGTATGTTAAATAGGAAAGGAAAATTAGTAAGCGTACGCCCTCTCCCTCGCGCGCCAAACGACTGATATTGTTCAGGTGGTCTCCTAACCAAGACTCCAAATACTTGTTCGTTTTTCAAAAAGAGGGCTGAAATCTTGAATAAAGACTGACATCTAGTGGAAGCCATAGGAATTGCATTCTAGGAGACGTATTCACAAAGAAACAATAGGTTTCCATAATAAGAGCCTGGGACCTAAAAAAAAAACAATTCCGAGTGGATGTTCTTTGGATATTTCACCTGCCATATCGATTATGTTATAGTCTCAGACATTATTTGAACAGTTTTAGAAACTTCAAAGTGTTTTCTATGCAATGCTACCAATTATATGCACATCCTGGTTTCTGGACCTGAGTAACAGGCAGTTTACTTTGGGCACGTCAGTCAGGTGGAAACTAAATTTTAAAGACCTGGAGAACAAACCCTTCTCCTCATTGCTGCCCATGTCCCTGAATGTTGATGATGTGGTTGTTTGTCACTGACAAGAAGCACATGTCTCCTATCATTATACAACATTATACAACGTGACAGTCATGGGATGGCAGCAGCTTTCCACAACAGTGCTTGTGTCCTGGGTGCCTGGAAATACTATTGCATTATAGTTTTATTTATTTATTTAACTAGGCAAGTCAGTTAAGAACAAATTCTTATTTCCAATGACGGCATACCAAAAGGCAAAATGCCTCCTGCGGGGTCGGGGACAGAACAATACATAAAGAGAGACCTAAGACAGCAACATAGCAAGGCAGCAACACATGACAACTAGAGGTCAACCGATTAATCGGAATGGACGATTAATTAGGGCCTATTTCAAGTTTTCATAACAATTGGAAATAGGTATACATTCTTTTTTTTCACCTTTATTTAACTAGGCAAGTCAGTTAAGAACACATTCTTATTTTCAATGACGGCCTAGGAACTGCCTTGTTCAGGGGCCGAACAATGGATTTTTACCTTGTCAGCTTAGGGATTCTTCTGACTGCGTAAACTCCTGACTGCGTAAATTCTTCTGACTGCGTAAACTTCTGACTGCATAAACTCCAAACTGTGTTTAAATTCCATTACATTCTTAAATAGATCATCAACCCCTTTGTTGGTAGAATGGATAAAAAGTTGCAGGGAGGACTTAGTTATTTTCCTGCAGATCTATTAGATCTTTATAGCTATTTTTTTGCTTGAGTAGTTCATGAAGTGTAGTGCTTGATACGTATTCCTCTTCCTCAGTGAGCTTTGCAGCATTTTACTTTCTTGTATTAGCCATGCTACAAGCTTGTTGTGAGATAAAATAAGTTTGCAAACACAACCCACACCACGCCTACCGAAAACAAGCTCCGTCAGTGAAATGGCATAAACGCACAAGTAACACAGACTTCATCACACATGCCCCAGTACGATAAACAGAGAGAAGGCTGAGGACTTACACACTGTATGGATCCTGGATGCACTTACTAAACAAGCGGGAGATCACCGACTTGGAGGTTAGTGCTGTGGATACAAGCAGTATGCGGGGCAGTAAACCAAAACACCAGTCGAAGATGCTTGGGAGAGACAGATGTAGGAGCATTCGCTTACCTACGGAACGAGCAACGTGAACAAGAAGCGTTAGAGTGGCAAACTAATGTGACAGCTAGCTAGTTAGCTATTTCTACAAACATCTGATTACTAAGGTGGCTATTTTAGTAAGCCAACTAGCAGAGAGCATTCATGGAGAGCTAAAAACATGGGGAGCTGAAACTTTGTCTGTCAGATAGCTAAGCAAGCTGGTTACCTAACTAGCCATTTCATTTACACTTGCCCACACACAATTTCGACAGTAGGTTTACATATAAGAAATACTTCAGAAAGATATAGTATAAGCTACATAGGTAGAAGGTAAGTAATGGGCAACTTACTTCTGATCACATCTGGCTAGGGACCTACAAACACAAACAAAAATCTCCTCAGAAGAGCCATGCACCCAAGAAGCCTCAACCAATCACCAGACGGACATGAATTACTTTGCCCCCGGGTATCCTACTAAAGGAACATTTGCAACTGGATATGCGATAACCCAGCATCTCCCCAAAACAGATGCCCGTCCCGGAAGCAAAGTAGTTAGCATATTTTAGCATATTGGCGTAACTGCTAATATGCATCTACTGGTATAATGTGGCCATCTTCGCTTGCATCAATGTTATTTTCTCAAACTCTTTAGGGAGTCCAAAGACCACATTTGGTGTGAATCTGACTTTTAGTCCATGCAAAGAAGATTATTTTAAGATTATTTTAAGCATTAGCGTTACATAGTCAAAAACATGAGTTTTAATAGTTTTCTTGTTTTTTTATGTTAATGCCAAACTTATTAACATGGTCCATCATGGTAAGGACTTTGATGACCCTAAAACGTTTAAAGTTGATAGGACATTATTGTGAAGTGCAGCGGTGGAAAAAGTACCCAATTCTCATCCTTGAGTAAAAGTAAAGATACCTTAATAGAAAATGACTGAAGTGAAGTCATCCAGTAAAATACTACTTGAGTAAAAGTATTTGGTTTGAATATACTTAAGTATCAAAAGTAAAAGTACAAACGTAAATCATTTCAAAATCCTTATATTAAGCAAACCAGAAAGCATAATTTTCTTGTTTATTTTAATTTACGGATAGCCGTGGGCAGGCTCCAACACTCAGACATCATTTACAAACATGTGTTTAGTGAGTCCATTATATCAGAGGCAGTAGGGATGACCAGTGATTCTCTTTATAAGTGTGTGAATTTTCTCATTTAAATTTCTTGATAAGCATTCCAAATGTAATGAGTACTTTTGGCTGTCAAGGAAAAAGTATGGAGTAAAAAGTATAACATTTTCTACAGGAATGTAGTGAAGTAAAAATCAAATGTAAATAGATAAGTACAGATAGCCCCCAAAAATGACTTTTCTTAAGTAGTACTTTCAAGTACTTTTACTGAAGGACTTTACTCCACTGGTGAAGTGGATTTACAAAGGATTTAAATGGATATTAAATGTATCAATAACTCAGCCATCTCTTAACCAATCCCTTAGCTCTCAAATTAAGTTAAGAGATGCACCATGGGCCTGCATACCGAATTTAGACTTAAGGTTCATGAGAATACGTTTTTCAAAGGTTTTCAGAAATGACCAATATGTAGGAAAATCTATCCTGATGGACCTTAGGGAAAATTTGTTCAGCATGAGTAACGACACCTACATTCAAAGTTTCAAGTCTCTAGGTCAAACGGGATGGCGGATATGAGGGTTTAAGTGAGATATACCAGCACCACCTACTGTAAAGGCCAATCGGTGCCATTCCTTTTGACCAAGGTACTCATGGCCTCTAGTTTCTGTGTTCCAAATTAGAAAAAGTTACCAATCTATGCTTAACCATGTCAAGACAAAAACAAAATCTAAGAATAGCTTTGAACCCTTAATTATGATCATTAAGCTTCATGGTGTAGTTGTCAATAGAACCATTGAATGTAATAATTTGTAATGTGGATGGATTTGAGAAAACAAATGATCTCAGTTTAAAAGCAAAGGGAGACACATCCAACATTGATCAGCTCACAGCAATCAAGTTGTGATCAAACACTGGAATGGACCATAATTAACAAGATGTTTAAACTTTGCTTCAAGCCCGAGGGTAAAGGAAAATAAGTGGAGAAAATCTTACTTTTCCACTTTCAACCTGGTTGTCACATTCGTCGTATGAAGGAGACCAAGGCGCAGCGTGGTATACGTACATTCTCTTTATTAAAAGAATGAACAGCGAACAAAATGACAAACGTGAAGCTATACAATATAGAGCTGACAGGCAACTACACATAGACGAGATCCCACACCAGAAAGTGGGAAAAAGGCCTGCCTAAATATGATCCCCAATCAGAGACAACGATAAACAGCTGTCTCTGATTGGGAACCATATCAGGCCAACATAGACATACAAAACCCCTAGACATACAAACAACCCTTTGGTCACACATTGACCTAACCAAAATATATAGAAAACAGAGATATCTAAAGTCAGGGCATGACACTGGTATAGAGTATAATGAGTGGCAGCCATGATTTTAATTCTGTCTTGCCTTTGCATCCTTTATGCCCCCTGCCCCCTCCCTCTCCCCACCTCTGCAATATGATTCTACTCGAATTGCAAAGTCAAATCAATGAGAGGCCGTATGCATTCATTGCAAGCTGGAGAACGCAAGACAGGAAATCAGTTCTCCCTGCCAGCGCCTCTCCTGTAATCTCAGCTCTCCATATCTCCCTATTTTCTCTTCTCTTCTCTCAATCTTTCCCCTCTCTTTCTCTTCTCTCATCCATCCTCCTCTCATTTCTTCTCCTTTCTTCTCTCAACTCTCCCCTTCTCTCCTCTTTTCCTTTCAGTCCTCTCCTCAGCTCTCTGCTCTCTTCCGTCTCTCCTTGCATAGCTGAAAACTGGAGATTGGATAGAATCCCGGCCTTTATTCAATCCCAACCCTTGGAATAACACTCTCCCATAATCCTTATAGTGTCATTTAAAAATTATTTTTTAGCCTTTGATTTGCCTTTTTCCTTTGTGTGTTGGAGTAAAACAATATTTTATTCGGGGTTTCTAATGGGTTAAGACAGTTGAACTGAGGAATTTTTAAGTTATATACTTCATTAATATATGGCAATATATTGTATAACTAATTAAAAAGTCCTAATCCCAGATTACAATTTTAAACCATGGTTGTCTGACCACAGACAGACCAATGCAGAGGCTTGGTTATCGACTGGCCCCAAGGTTGACTTACCATGGTTTACTTGTTTCTGCTTCCGTTGTGTTATATACTGGGGGTAAAGTAGTAATATTTTCTCAGGTATGTACACACACACACAGGCACGAAAGGACGCACACACACACGTATGCACACACACACAGCCTGCCTGTCTGTCTGTTGAATAATGTATGACAGGTCCTCTATTTCAGGGGTTTGAATTCTTCTGCATTAATTCCTACAGCTCTGTCTCTGGTTGTTTCAATGGGGGTGGATAGCAGAGCATGGCTCACAAGAGCCTCTTATTTCAGCAGAGGATGGAAGCAATTAACGAAGGGTGAGCTTGGCTGGCACACACACACACACACACCCACACCCACACACACACTGGGAGCGGGCCAGGATCTCTTTGCATTAATCAGCATTTTACACCAAGTCAGAGAGAACATATGAAAGACGGCCATCTGGTGTAAGCAAACCACACAATCTGACATATTGACAAATCTATTTGTCTATTCCACTCAGGGGGATTACAAAAATGCATTTTAGAATTCATGAAAGCAGATTTGTAGTTTGTGCATGGATCTGTGGGTTACTCTAGTGGGCTTTAGTCACAGACAACTAATACACCAAATTAATCCTCTGATTTAAATCGATTGAGTTGTGATAGTCGGTTTTCGTGACTAGACAGCTTAATTGTCTTTTAAAGCATTCTGGAGTGCACTGGACTGGTGCTTCTAAATCACATTCTAATCATCCTCTCTACCTTCGTGTTCTGGAACTCTACAGAATGGATGCCTCTATTGCGCTTCTCTCCAACAGAAGCACTTGAGTGGTAATGTATAAGTGGAAGGCTGTTCCTGTATGTATTAGAGTGCTTTAGGCTGCTGAAGCGTACACTACAGTCTCTCACTCTCAGCCTGTTTAGCTGATACTGAACGCTGTTCAGAACGCTTGCTAATGTGAGGGTCCACTGAGCCACATAATAAGAAACAACTGAGTGATAATGATCTTCCACTGGAGGAGGGAAAAACAATATCACTCAAAGTGCATTGTCATCGTCCGTTATTCTGTTCATGTTTATTGTGCTGCTGCCTTTGTCTTAGAAGAAGAACAACACTTTATTGTCCATTAACTTGCAGAGAACGGAAATGTATCTTTATTCTCACAACCCATCTTCTATCTCCATATACTATAGAAGTCCTACAGTATTATTCATTATATGTCATTTATATGCCATATATTGTATCACCGTGTCTCTTGAAGCAAACAACAGTAACACATTACGATGTAAAGGTCATTGGAGTTTGTTCTTGAGTAATTTTAATAGGGTCTGGAAAGCGAGTTATGTAAATCTTGACTGGCATATGAATCTGATTCCTATTGATAGGGATAAACGTTGTAATATCAGGTTCACTTCACAGGCTGAAGCCAAGGGTTATAAAGATATTCTTAATAATGCTTTGCCATTCATCATGGTTCTACTATGGTGGTCATTGTGGTAAAAGGGGTATGGCCAGATTACATAGGCCATGTGTTGATTAAAAAGCTGTGAATCATCAATGGTTTTAATTTGTTTAAATCTTCTCACCACTTCTTTTTAGTGTCTTTTACATTTAACAATTACAATGATGTAAGTGTACAGTCACTGATTCAGAACAAGAGGGCTTCATTTTCTGAGATAAACAAGGTTCTACTGAAGGATTTGAGAATGTCAATTAATTGCACCATGGTAAAGGCTGGTAACATGTTGGAGCATCAGGCACTGTGGCTTGCGTGGTCTTTGGGGCTTTGCTTGCTTGCTTACTTGGTTGTTACTTTGCGAAAAAGTTTGCAGAGACTTGACTAGAAAATCAAACTGGCTTTGTGGAGAAATGGAAAGAAAAATTGAGGACCAAAAATTTTTAGGACAAAACAATTACACCACAGGATGTTGTATATCATGAATATTGTAATGGAAGAGGTATGTTGAAACCCCTAGCCCTGCTAACAGAACCCCAGCAGCCTAACAAACATCTAAGTGGCACTCTGTGTTTGAGTGCCTCTCAACAGAAATGGCAGTATCACATACTGAACAAAAATATAAACGCAACATGTAAAGTATTGGTCCCATGTTTCATAAACTGAAATAAAAGATCCCTGAATTTTTCCATATACACAAAAATCTTATTTCTCTCAAATTTTGGGGACAAATTTGTTTACATCCCTGTTAATGAACATTTCTCCTTTGCCAAATTAAACCATCCTCCTGACAGGTGTGACATATCAAGATCATTACACAGGTGCACCTTTGTGCCAGGGACAATAAAAGGCTACTATAAAATGTGAATTTCTTTCACACAGCATAATTCCACAGATGTCTCAAGTTTTGAGGGAGCGTGCAATTGGCATGCTGCCTGCAGTAATGTCCACCAGAGCTGTTGCTAGAGAATTTAATGTTAATTTCGCTACAATAATGTCACACCCTGGCCTTAGTTATCTTTGTTTTCTTTATTATTTTGGTTAGGCCAGGCTGTGATATGGGTGATTTATGTGTTTTAGCGTGTCTAGGTGTTTTTGTAGATTTATGGGGTTGTGTTCAGTTTAGGTGTCTAGGTAAGTCTATGGTTGCCTAGATTGGTTCTCAATCAGAGGCAGGTGTTTATTGTTGTCTCTGATTGGGAACCATATTTAGGCAGCCATATTCTTTGGGTATTTTGTGGGTAATTGTTTCCTGTCTTGTGTTTTATGCACCAGTTAGGACTGTTACGGTTTTCACGTTTATTGTTTTGTAGTTTGTTCATGTTTGAGTTTTCTTATTAAAGAACCATGAACTTCAACCACGCTGCGTTTTGGTCCGCCTCTCCTTCTCAGGAAGAAAACCGTGACAGAATCACTCACCACAACAGGACCAAGCTGCGTGGTGACAGGCAGCGCCAGCAGGAGTAGCGCAATCAGGACTTCTGGACGTGGGAGGAAATCCTTGACGGGAGAGGACCCTGGGCAAAGCCAGGGGAGTGTCGCCGCCCCAAGGGGCAGCAGGAGAAGCGGCAGCAGGAGCAGTGCAAGGAGGAGTGGACATGGGAGGACGAGTTGGATGGTGATGGACCCTGGACACAGCTGGGGGAATATCGCCGCCCCAAGGCAGAGCTGGAGGCAGCCAAAGCGGAGAGGCGGCGGTTTAAAGAGGCATCACAGAAGCAGGGCTGGAAACCCGAGTGTCAGCCCCAAACATTTCTTGGGGGGTGGCACACAGGAAGTATGGCGAAGCCAGTTAGGAGACCTGCGGCCAACTTCCTGTGCTTACCGGAGAGCGAGAGAGACTGGGAAGGCACCGTGTTATGCTGTGGAGCGCACGGTGTCCCCAGTGCGGGTGTATAGCCCGGTGCGGTACATACCAGCTCCTCGTATCGGCTGGGCTAGAGTGGGCATCGAGCCAAGTGCCATGAAGCCGGCTCTACGCATCTGGTCTCCAGTGCGTCTCCTTGGGCTGGCGTACATGGCACCAGCCTTACGCATGGTGTCCCCGGTTCGCCTGCACAGCCCAGTGCGGGCTATTCCACCTTGCCGCTCTGGCAGGGTGACCGGGAGCATTCAACGGGAGACTCTGGCGGCTCATGACAGACGGGAGACTCTGGCGGCTCATGACAGACGGGAGACTCTGGCGGCTCTGGACCGTTGTTGGGCAGGCTCGGTGATCAAGAGCTCCAGTCCGCCTGCACGGTCCAGTCTATCCAGTGCCACCTCCATGCACCAGCCCTCCGGTGGCAGCAGGTTTCCTGTGCGTGTCCAGAGCCCAGTACTCCCTGTTCCCCCTCCCCGCACTCGCCCTGAGGTGCGTGTCCTCGGCCCAGTACCACCAGCGCAGGCACCACGCACCAGGCCTACAGTGTGCCTCGTCTGTCCAGAGCCGCTAGAGTCTCCCGTCTGTCCAGAGCCGCTAGAGTCTCCCGTCTGTCCAGAGCCGCTAGAGTCTCCCGTCTGTCCAGAGCCGCCAGAGTCTCCCGTCTGTCCAGAGCCGCCAGAGTCTCCCGTCTGTCCAGAGCCGCCAGAGTCTCCCGTCTGTCATGAGCCGCCAGAGTCTCCCGTCTGTCATGAGCCACCAGAGTCTCCCGTCTGTCATGAGCCGCCAGAGTCTCCCGTCTGTCCAGAGCCGCCAGAGTCTCCCGTCTGTCATGAGTTTTTGTAGATTTATGGGGTTGTGTTCAGTTTAGGTGTCTAGGTAAGTTTATGGTTGCCTAGATTGGTTCTCAATCAGAGGCAGGTGTTTATTGTTGTCTCTGATTGGGAACCATATTTAGGCAGCCATATTCTTTGGGTATTTTGTGGGTGATTGTTTCCTGTCTTTGTGTTTTATGCACCAGTTAGGACTGTTACGGTTTTCATGTTTATTGTTTAATAGTTTGTTCATGTTTGAATTTTCTTATTAAAGAACCATGAACTTCAACCACGCTGCGTTTTGGTCCGCCTCTCCTTCCCAGGAAGAAAACCGTGACACATAAGCCACCTCCAACATCATTTTAGAGAATTTGACAGTATGTCCAACCAGCCTCACAACCGCAGTCCAAGTGTAACCACACCATCCCAGGACTTCCACATCTGGCTTCTTCACCTGCGAGATCATCTGAGATCAACCGCCCGGACAGCTGTCTGTAATAAACTCATTCTGATTGGCTAGGCCTGGCTCCCCACCCATGGAATTTAATTCAATTGACTGATTTCCTAATATGAACTATTACCCAGTAAAATCTTTTAAATTATTGCATGTTGAGCTTATATTTTTGTTCAGTGTACTATAACAAGCCATCACATGAAGAATTGAACATAGCAGGGATAGCTTGTCTCTCATACCTTAATAAGTCTATTTGCTCATAGGGTGGTTTCAGAATGCTTTTTAGTTTCCTATAGATTCCTCAGAATTTGAGCAATTCTCTCTAATCACGGTATCTCACGGCACTAACAGCTCTAACTGTGACAGATCAAAAGAAGGAGACTGGTGGAACAACTTTTACTTCCTTTTTACTTCTTCTAACTTTAAATTGGGCTTGAAAGGGAGCAGCAATCTTCTGAAATATATATATATATATATATATATATATATATATATATATATATAGCATCGCCCAGTCTGACTAGATTTAATCACTCATCTTCTATTTGATACCTCGTCTGACGGTTTTTGTTTTTTTACTTGTTAAATCACTGGGATGTGAAGATGGTGACCCTCATAAAAAATGCACAGTGATGTGCATTGATAGAGACGGTCTATTACAAGGAAAACATTGGTACCTTCCTTGACTTTACACAGACTTTTATTTGATCCCCTCATAAAGGGTGTGTTTACCTCATAAAACAAAGGCTGCTTTAATAAGTTATTAGTATAACATTGTTTTGTAGCCCTGACAGAGGGTTCGAGTAGCATTACTTTATCAAGCATCTTTGAGAGGACACTGCTGTCCTCCATCCTAGCTAGATTACAACTACCTAGTAGCCTACAATTATCTGTTTCCATTGCCCAATGATGTCTGCTAAACCATCATTTCTCATTTTAACTCTGATCTACCCATCCCGGATCCGGGATCGTGAATACAGACTCAAGCTCATTACCATAACGCAACGTTAACTATTCATGAAAATCGCAAATGAAATGAAATAAATATGCTAGCTCTCAAGCTTAGCCTTTTGTTAACAACACTGTCATCTCAGATTTTCAAAATATGCTTCTCAACCATAGGAAAACAATCATTTGTGTAACAGTAGCTAGCTAGCGTAGCATTTAGCATTAGCATTATCGTTAGCATTTAGCAGGCAACATTTTCACAAAAAACAGAAAAGCATTCAAATAAAATAATTTACCTTTGAAGAACTTCAGATGTTTTCAATGAGGAGACTCTGTTAGATAGCAAATGTTCAGTTTTTCCTGAAAGATTATTTGTTTAGGAGAAATCGCTCCGTTTGGTGCGTCACGTTTGGCTACCAAAAAAAAACGAAAATCCAGTCATCAATACGCCAAACTTTTTTCCAAATTAACTCCATAATATCGACTGAAACATGTCAAACGTTGTTTAGAACCAATCCTCAAGGTGTTTTTCACATATCTCTTTGATGATATATCCTTTGTGGAAGTGTGCTTTCTGTTCTGAATCCCAGGAGAAAATGACCGCAATTGAAGATTACGCACGAATTTAGACAAAGGACACCGGGCGGACCCCTGGAAAATGTAGTCTCTTATGGCCAATCTTCCAATGATATGCCTACAAATACGTCACAATGCTGCAGACATCTTGAAGAAACGACAGAAAGGGCAGTCTCGTTCCTGCTGCATTCACAGCCATATAAGGAGACATTTGAAAACAGAGCTTCAGGATTTCTGCTCATTTCCTGTTCGAAGTTTCATCTTGGTTTCGCCTGTAGAATGAGTTCTGTGGCACTCACAGATAATATCTTTGCAGTTTTGGAAACGTTAGACTGTTTTCTTTCCAAAGCTGTCAATTATATGCATAGTCGAGCATCTTTTCGTGACAAAATATTGCGCTTAAAACGGGCACGTTTTTTTTAATCCAATAATGAAATAGCGCCCATATAGACTTAACAGGTTTTTAACAGATGTCATAGACCAACATTTCCCATACTCGTTTTTGGTGTCCCCAAGGGGTGCACATTTAGTTTTTTACCAAGGCGCTACACAGCTGATTCAAGTCATCAATCTTTATCAAGCTTTGATTATTTGAATCAGCTGTGTAGTGCTAGGGCAAAAACCAAAATGGTCACCCCTTGGGGTTCCCAGGACCGAGTTTGAGAAACACTGTGAAGACAGTCATCAAGCTTATGTAATAGGCCACCAATAGGTGGTGCCAGACTACGCCACCCTTTGAATTGTTACAGGAGCCAAGGGGATCTCCAAGTCCACACACCTTCAACTGAATTAAGATTACAGAGACGTAATTCACACTTACTAACAACTGGCTTTATACAGTCAGCACATGGACTCTTATGATGGAGTGTTTTATAGAGTACTAGTGAAGTCTACCCAATAAGCAAGTATTAAAAACAAGTACAGGGTGTATTGTGAAGACTCATACCAACATTCATCAATTTTGCTGTGTCTTCACTTCCATTGTAAGTAATTAATTTTGTCAACATTGTTCTGAGTTGTTCTCTTTGGGAGCCTGAATATCAGGTTAACGAAAATATGAATTAATCTTCATTGAATGGAACTGAATGTATTTTTGTTGAGATTGTTCTGAGATGCTGTTTATATGTCAGTCAATTGCCTGAATTGTCCCTATGACAACATCTGTTCATCTTTCAGCTGATGCTGAAAGAGGCAAAGAGAGGAGTAAGGGAGGAAGAGAAAACAACTACATTAAAGATCATACTTTATACAGGTAGGTAGGTGCAGTAGTTACCTGCTGGGCATCGCTGCCTGTCACACCTTCAATGGTGCCGTAAACCAGCTTGGATTCGGCCCGCGAGGGGCTCCAATCCGGCCGGCAGGTTGTTTGAGTAAATTTATTTTTGGAATTATTATTTTTTCGGGGGGGAGACACGAGCTCAATATACTTGAAAATGACTAAAACCAAATCTAAACTGTGTCGAAATAATAATGGGCTGACGTTCATACAGTTCACGAGACAATCAGGGAGCTTTGGAATTTCTGACGGCAAGAAAATATAACATATTTTCAGTGCAGCCCTCTGGAACTCGTTTAAGACGAAAATTAGTTTGACACCCCTGCACTAGATGTTAGTTCTTCGTTCCCCAACTCCTGTCCTTCCCCTTTCTCTGCCAGCCGGATCCATCTGCTAGGTCTAGAGTCATGTATTTTTCATTCCACTGGTCAGAGTTCGGAATCGGCCCGTATCTCACCATCTGTTGCGTCATCGATTTCCCCAGAGTCCTGGAAATGAGAACCTTTCACACTGGAATCATCCGCACAAAACTAACACAGTCACACAGGTGAAGGTTGCCCAAAACACAGTGATCATGACATTTCTTCATTTCCCAAACACACTATCAAACCAATTTGTTAGAGCATTATCTACCCCAGAGTTCTCTGCCAGGGCCTTGGTCACTGATCTGTCTGGAGCTGTGTCATTCTGGGACGAAACACCCCCCCACCCCACCCTTTTCAGCCAGTAACATATCCAAGGCTATTCTATCCTGACATCCCATCAACCTAGTTGCAGCAGTTATCACCATGAGATGCTTGAATCCAATCCAGAACTAATCAGGTAACCCCCTTGGAACTCCAATGCTATTAATTTAAACTCTATTGGCAAAAGATCCTGGTGGAGCACTCCTCTCTCTTCTACCTGGCTCTGGGTAAGGGTGAAGGACATGCCTAACTGCACCAGTGCACAACTGCCGGTCCAATTGGGAGGCAGGTTAGGCCACAGTCTTACACCTCCACAAACCACTAGACATCCACGTTAGGCCTTTCGTCTGCCAGTCATGTCCCTCATTGTCCTGTCAATTGTAACATTCTCTGTCCTATTGCATGTTCTTACTTCCCCTACGTCCCATCCGTGTGATGTAGTGAGCCATACAATAATAATGTCCTCCTGTAACTGTGAAAGGGTGAAGTCTGACTGTAATCGGCACATAGGGATATAGATAATGCAACTGTCACTGTCTGGCTTCCCTGCCCTCATGAACAGCTTTACCATACCGGCCATTCCCCTGGGTGCATATATTCCATCAAATGGAAAGGGAATGGTTGTCAACTGAGGTTTTGCTGTGGCGCAGGCCTAACATTCTTTTTTCGCTACTGATCTGGCTGTATACTGAAACCATTCTAACCATAGGTTAGAACCCCATAACCAGTTTCCACCTCAATCACTTCCTTAAGATCTTTTGTCTGCACTATCCGCACCAGCCCTTGGCTCAGGACGACTCTGCTGTCAGTATCTGTTTTTTTTTCTGGGGCTCTGCTTGTATTCTGGCTGACTATAGAGCTATCATCTGCCCTAACTTCTTCTTCCAGGAATGGCACTAGGGTGTCAACTGAAACCTTTACCTTCACTATACTCCACCTCCTTCCATACTGGGTATGTGGATTCATATAGACCTCTCTCACTGTGTCAGCTATGACCTGTGTCCATGAACTACACAAGGACCTGTACAGATATTTTCCATAATGGCTCATAGTCCTAGACTGCCAAGGAGTCAGAGACCCCATTTGGTCTACATAGGACTCCACTGAGACATCCTTCCCAATCTCCACTCTCACTTCCTGTTTATCCAGATTAAGTGATCTCTTATGCTTGGTTAATACAAAATCCTCATCGTCTAACTATGGATCAAGTTACCATCTTCTGAATTCTCGGATGGGTCATGGTGTATTAAGGAATATTGCTCCCACAATAAGACAGCTCAGACCAACCAGCACTCCTGTAAAGCCCCACCCTTTCCCAGAGAACATATCATCAGCCAGAGGCCAAGCCGTACTTTCACTTCTATGAACGCTCACAGCGGGGAAAGGTTGGGTATAAGGGAATCTTCAGTAGAGAGTTAACTCCCGAACCCTGTTGGTTTCGGTTCTCCTCCTACCCCTGTGATTGTTCGACAGTGTTAGTGTTTCTTACCCTCCTACAATGTGTGATATGCACCCAGGTAGCTCTTTCAGCTATTTTCAACGCAAAGGCTGTCAACGGGAATACTTGGTATGGCCCCTCCCAACAGGGCTGCTTCCCGTCTATTCTCCTCAGGGACTGGATTGAGTGAATCGCCTTCTCCTGTAATTCACCTGTAGTGCATAAAATCTTGGACATACAGGTTTGGTTACCAAACAGTTTCTCATTTGTTCTGTCTGATGATATCTTTAACTTCTATGCCTACTTGTTAGCTAGAATTTTTTATTTAATAGTTTATTATCCAATAGGCCACAAAGTGTCCTATCCTAGACCACAACTACCCATCCCCCCTTTGATACCTGGCTCTGCCCAGGTATCAAGGTAAAATAGGTAGGTACCATTTGTGCCAAAATCCTCCTTCATCAGCGGCTCCCATCTTAACCCATCTAGTAACTTCCTTAATCGGAGCTCTAAGCTGACTTTCCTGACTTTCCACAGTAATTCTGTGTCAATACTAACTTCCTCTTTCAAGTGAGATTCTGTGTATGGGTGTTGTTTTCTGACCGCTCTCTTTGTTTCCTCATATGCCCTTTCACATTTACAAATTGCTACTATCTTTGGTAATAAAACTGCCTTTAGTAAATTCAAAATTAGCTTCGCATGGGTAATGGGTTTACCCGCCGTGGTGACCATACCCCTGTTTCTTCACTGAGCTGCAAAAACAGTGCCTTGCGAAAGTATTCGGCCCCCTTGAACTTTGCGACCTTTTGCCACATTTCAGGCTTCAAACATAAAGATATAAAACTGTATTTTTTTGTGAAGAATCAACAACAAGTGGGACACAATCATGAAGTGGAACGACATTTATTGGATATTTCAAACTTTTTTAACAAATCAAAAACTGAACAATTGGGCGTGCAAAATTATTCAGCCCCTTTACTTTCAGTGCAGCAAACTCTCTCCAGAAGTTCAGTGAGGATCTCTGAATGATCCAATGTTGACCTAAATGACTAATGATGATAAATACAATCCACCTGTGTGTAATCAAGTCTCCGTATAAATGCACCAGCACTGTGATAGTCTCAGAGGTCCGTCAAAAGCGCAGAGAGCATCATGAAGAACAAGGAACACACCAGGCAGGTCCGAGATACTGTTGTGAAGAAGTTTAAAGCCGTATTTGGATACAAAAATATTTCCCAAGCTTTAAACATCCCAAGGAGCACTGTGCAAGCGATAATATTGAAATGGAAGGAGTATCAGACCACTGCAAATCTACCAAGACCTGGCCGTCCCTCTAAACTTTCAGCTCATACAAGGAGAAGACTGATCAGAGATGCAGCCAAGAGGCCCATGATCACTCTGGATGAACTGCAGAGATCTACAGCTGAGGTGGGAGACTCTGTCCATAGGACAACAATCAGTCGTGTATTGCACAAAACTGGCCTTTATGGAAGAGTGGCAAGAAGAAAGCCATTTCTTAAAGATATCCATAAAAAGTGTTGTTTAAAGTTTGCCACAAGCCACCTGGGAGACACACCAAACATGTGGAAGTAGGTGCTCTGGTCAGATGAAACCAAAATTGAACTTTTTGGCAACAATGCAAAACGTTATGTTTGGCGTAAAAGCAACACAGCTGAACACACCATCCCCACTGTCAAACATGGTGGTGGCAGCATCATGGTTTGGGCCTGCTTTTCTTCAGCAGGGACAGTTGGTAAAGTTTCAGCTTCAAGCACCTCAGTGAGAGTCACTACTGCATAACCCGTAGCATTTGAGTCATCTGGGTTCTTTCTGGAAGACCCACCAACAAACATAGTTATTTCAGCATCTGGCCAAGGCAGATCAGTTAGATCTGGTCTGGGGAGAACTACTTTCTCTGTCTCTGCTACACAATCATGGGGACACCCATCGGTAGCTATGGGTATTAGAGTGGAGGGGTTCAAGGTAGTACATCGCTCAATAGTTAGATTTGGCATAATTAACAAAATAATCATACAAGACAGGTGTCTAGCTGGTGACATGTACGCCATTTTATGTTCTAATAATAAGATTGAGACGTCATGTGGTACCCTCAATGTCAAATCATGGTAAAGTACTACAGAGGCTGAGTCCTCCACAGCCCGTGCTGCAGCCACCACTGACTGCAAACACAGGGGCATTGCTTGCGCCACCTCATCAAGACGGGAGGAACAATAGGCCACCGGCTTATTCTTCCCTCTGTGTCTCTGAGTCAACACTGATGTCATGAACCCCTCCCTGCAATCCACAGTCTGTGTGAATTCACTGTCATACCTAGGGAATGCCAGAACAGTGTCAGACATCAATAGCTGCTTAACTTGGATTCCATTCCCCGCCTGACGAAGTTGATCTGCTTGTTTGATCTGCCCTATTCTTGTCCTGCCTCCTAGCCTCCAACACTTCCACCAACTTCCTGCACACCTGGCTCCACCTGTATCGACCCTGTGTCAGCATGGTCTTGCAGCCTGACAGAATGTGCTGGAGATTTGCGTTGGTGTTGCTGCAGAGCTGGCAGGCTGTCTCTGTGCCATACCATTGGTGCAGGTTCCAAGGGCATGGCAAGGTGTCGTAGGTGGATCTTATCAGAAAGATGATACGAGCCTGTGAGATCTTCCACACGTCTGACCAGGTGACAGTCTTGTTGACAAAACATTTCCCACATTGTCCAGCATTCCTGCTGACCTTGTGCCACCACTTGTTCACTGTAGATTAAACAATTTCACATATCTTCAGTGGTCACATTACCCATTGGTAGTACCACGTTGTTCTTTTTGGGTAGCTGGCTTTGATTGATCAGGCAGTCAGGGGGGCTACACACACCGGCAGGTAGCCTAGCATTTAATAGCATCGGGGAAGTAACAGAAATGTAGCTGGTTTGAATCCCCTAGCCGACGTGGTGAAAAATCTGTTGATGTGCCCTTGAGCAAGGCACTTAACCCTAATTGCTCCTGTAAATTGCTCTGGATAAGATGTTCATACTGCTGTGTTTAGCACACATGTAGCTCCACAGTGGCGGTAGTTTCTGGCCAGATGGTAATTGAACTCCTACTCCTTCCTACAGTACATTTTGTCTTGCCCTGATCAGGATGATCTCAAAAACTACCACAAACAGTATAAGGGAAATGGAACACCTCACAGTAATCCCTACCTCTAGTTTAAAATATTAGATTGATTTATATCATTTTATATCATTTTTTAAATCCATTTCTCAATTCATTATTTGCTTGAAAAATAAGAAATGAATGAAAAATTGCAAATCTCAATTGGACAGTAAACATGTGAATTTATAAGGAAATCACTCATTCACCCATTGGCCTGATACACAAACCTACACGATTAAATATGCAAAAACTTATGTGATCTCTGTATTATCGAAAAGAAAAATATAAGTTTCTTGTCAATCCATTTCTCTGTGCTGCTACATTTGAAATGTGGAATAGCTACATGGTGCCTTTGTAAAGAGACTTTTCATCTCAAATGTGAAGTCTAAATGTCAATAAAAGGAGGTTCCGTTCCAAATTATCATATTTAGGACTTCAGTTCTCTCCACTCCCCTATCCACCACTTAATTTAAATAAATTAGCAGACGCTCCTATCCAGAGCGACTTACAAGAGTAATTAGGGTTAAGTGCCTTGGTCAAGGGCACATCAACAGATCTTTCACCTAGACGGCTGTGGGGATTAGAATCAGTGACCTTTCGTTTACTGGCCCAACGCTTTTAACCACTAGGCTACCTGCTGCCCACTACGATAAGGGCGTCGGACTGGGCGCCGGTGGAGGCCTTTGAAAGCTGGTCTCATTGGAATAATGGACGACTTTGGACCTGGAGGAGAAAGAATGATACACTTCCCGATCTCTATTTTCTGCCTGTCCCATGTGGAGGACAGTGCTTCAAAGCTGTGGATCAATGCTTCTCCTCAGAGCCACACAGCATGGGGCAGACGGGAGGCCTTCATTTACCATGCGTCTGATGCTCAGAATATTTAAAAGCACAAGATGTTGAATTTGACTGTTGTATTGTGCTATACTGCACACCACAGTGTACTGATGAAGGGTGTCTCGCAGGAAGACACAAAAATGGAAATACAGGGAAAATATTGTGAGGCAAACACTCATATACTGTACATGCACCGACACTCACACATTTACATGCTTTCTTTGTTCTCGTGTTAAATTTATAACCATATACATGTCTACCTTACAGTACATACAGTGAGCTCCAAAATATTGGGACAGTGACACATTTTTGGTAATTTTGGCTCTGTAGTCCAGCAATTTGAAATGATGCAATGACTTTGAGGTTAAGGTGAAGACTGTCAGCTTAAATTTGAGGGTGGGTGGTATGATATTTGTGTGTCTCATAGTCATGATATCATTTCAAATAAACAACTACCCCAATACTTTTGGAGTTCACTTGCATACCACAACAAAATACCCTGTAAATTGATGACAGTTCCACATTTGCAGAGATTGAGAAGCAAAATGAATACTAAACATGCCAATCATAAGGTACAAACGCTAGGTGAACATACAACGCACATCTTGGGTGTGTGGCGGGCGTATGACTGGCCCATTTATTACCGACGTACACATATTGGAAAGGTCACAACTGGAACCACAGGTCCCAGCCCTCCTGCTGTGTAGGTGTCCATTAGGGAGGATGTCCAGAGGACGGTGCTCTGAAAGGTTGTGACCACACCTGCCCTACAGGTGTCTGTGTCATGTCCTTTAGCCAATTAGAGCTCATGGATATGCAGAACAGAGCCAGCAGAAACTAATTAGAAGCTTATTTTCTTTTCTCTTCACAGGAGAGGGAACGGATGGATGTTTTAGGAGAGACCAGGACTGTGTTCCAAATGGCACCCTATATAGTGCACTACTTTTGACCAGCCACCAGAAAGAGTGTACTTTATAGGAAATAGCATGCCAATTGGGATGCAACACTATTCATATCAATATTAAATAAAAGGTTCAATTGAATAAATATCAGAACAATTCATCTGATGGCTTTATGAATATGCTTCTTGGCCTATTTGTGCACTGTTCTATTTGGTTTTAGGTCTGCTGCTGCAGGGGAAAACAGTTATTAGATGATATTAGTTTGTGAAGAATTTGGGCTAAAATACATTGTTTTGACAGTGTGTATCTGCACAATACATTTACTTTCTGCCCACATCTGTTCCTTTACAATTCAGTTAGGGCTCAGCATGTGGTTTATTGCACCAGCTGTTTAGGGTATACCATCGGATTTAATTCTGTAACGGCCGTTGTTGGAAAAAGGTGAGGACCAAGGTGCAGCATGGTACGTGTTTGGCATTTTATTAAATATAACTGAACACTAAATAAAAAGTAACAAAAGCCACAACCGAAACAGCTCCGTCAGGTGCAACACACACTAAACAGAGAATAACTACCCACACCACACAGGTAGGAAAAGGCTACCTAAGTATGGTTCTCAGTTAGAGACAACGATTGCCGGATGCCTCTGATTGGGAACCATACCAGGCCAAACACAGAAATACAAAACATAGAACAAAAACTAGAATGGCCACCCCAACTCACGCCATGACCAAACCAAAATAGAGACATAAAAAAGGAACTAAGGTCAGAACAAGACAGTACGCCCCCAAAGGTGCGGACTCTGGCCGCAAAATCTGAACCTATAGGGGAGGGTCTGGGTGGGCATTTCACCGCAGTGGCGGCTCTGGTGCGGGACATAGACCCCACTCCACCTTAGTCTTTGCCCGCTTATGTGGCGCCTCTGGAGTGGCGACCCTCGCCGCCGACCTAGGACTGGGGACCCTTACTGCAGGCCCCGAATAGGAGGGAGACTCTGGCGGCTCCGGAGTGACGGGCGGCTCTAGCGGCTCTGGAGTGACGGCGGCTCTGGCGGCTCCGGAGTGATAGGCGGCTCTGGCGCCTCCGGACAGACGGGCGGCTCTGGTAGCTCCGGACAGACGTGCGGCTCTGGCAGCTCCAGACCGACAGGCGGCTCTGGCAGCTCCGGACAGATGGGCGGCTCTGGCAGCTCCGGACAGGAGTGGGACTTGGTTCTAGGAGCAGGCACAGGACTCACCAGGCTGGGGAGACATGCAGGAGGCCTTGTCCTTGGACGAGGCACAGGATACACTGGGCCGTGGAGGCGCACTGGAGGTCTCGGGCAAAGAGCCTGCACAACCCGTCCTGGCTGATTGGTAACTTTTGCCCTGCACGTGTGGGACGCAGGCACAGGACGCTCTGGGCTGTGCAGACGAAACTGGAGACACAGTGCGCAGAGCTGGCGCAGAATAACCCGGGCCGAGGAGACGCACTGGAGACCAGATGCGCTGAGCCGGCTTCATCCCTCCTGGCTCGATGCCCACTCTAGCCCGGCCGATACGAGAAGCTGCGATGTAACATACCGGACTGTGAACGTGCACTGGAGACACCTTGCGCTCCACTGCATAACACGGTGCCTGAACAGTACGACGCTCCACCCGGTAAGCACGGGGAGTTGGCTCAGGTCTCCTACCTGACTCCGCCAATCTACCCGTGTCCCCCCCCCCAATACATTTTTTGGGCTGCCTCTCGGGCTTCCTTGCCAGCCGTGTTCCCTCAAATTGCTGGCTCCCTTTTCCTGCTGCCTCCGCTCTCCTGGCTGCCTCCACCTGTTCCCATGGGAGGCGATCCCTTCCAGCCAGGATCTCCTCCCATGTGCAGGATCCCTTCCCGTCCAGAATGTCCTCCCAAGTCCATTCCTCCTTTTTGCCACGCTGCTTGGTCCGTTGGTGGTGGGTAGTTCTGTAACGGCCGTTGGTGGAAGAAGGTGAGGACCAAGGTGCAGCGTGGTACGTGTTCGGCATTTTATTAAATATAACTGAACACTAAATACAAAGTAACAAAAGGCACAACCGAAACAGCTCCGTCAGGTGCAACACACACTAAACAGAAAATAACTACCCACACCACACAGGTGGGAAAAGGTTACCTAAGTTTGGTTCTCAATCATAGACAACGATTGACAGCTGCCTCTGATTGGGAATCATACCAGGCCAAACACAGAAATACAAAACATAGAACAAAAACTAGAATACACACCCCAACTCACGCCCTGACCAAACCAAAATATAGACATAAAAAAGGAACTAAGGTCAGAACGTGACAAATTCTCTCTCAGTCTGCATTATTTATCTAACAAAAATATTCATTTGTTTTAGATTGTTAAAGGCCTGACCTATAGGATTTAGTCAGCGATGTTGTCTGTTAGCCAAACCAATGTCTGAGTACCAAATAGCACCCTATTCCCTATATATCCCTTTTGGCCAGAGCTCTATGAATAGAGTGCCATTTGGCCCAGGAGGAGAGCTACAGTAGCTGTCGTACCTAACCTGACTGACAGCCCATAATGTAATTGATGTGTCCATGGAAACAACAGTGTCAGGTACTTTAGGTAGTGATGTGCATGCTTGCAGTAGATGCCAGCTGAAGCAATGATGAACAGCCTATGATTGCATTAAGCAGAAGATAATTATCAGTTTTGTGAGCAGGAGCCTTGTGCACTCATCTGTGCACAGCTTGACCCATTTCCTCTCCCTTTGTTAGAAAAGCACAATAAATGACAACCAATATGGAGTGTGGAACAAATGTGAATGTGTATGTGTCTCAGCCTCAACATCATTCTAGCCTAATTGCCTGTGCCTGGAGAGCTGACCAATGCACTGACCACATGTATTGGTTTTCTCTGTAAGAGAGAGTCGGTCAGTGGAGCCAAGCACAAAGAGAATATATTCACTTCAGCAGATGTGACCTTGCTGTGTGCCACTGCCAAGCATTTTGTGTGTGTGTGCTTGTGTTGTGGGAGGCGGGGGGCACACACACAAACACACACACACACACAAGCCAGCACATAAATTTGGACATAAAACCAAAAGAGCTCATGCAATCTTTTATGGTCAAGTCTTACCATACTCTCATAATCTGAATAAATGAATAACAGATCATTAATTTGCACTGTAAATGTAAAGATATGTAAAGACATGATCTAAATATTAATTGAATTATCTCAAGCGGAACCCACCGCCGCTTTTAAGAAGGCATATTAGAATATGGTTATTTCACACATATGGGCTGTGTGATATTGCAGTAATTGTGGGTGTTGTGTGGAGGGCAAAGAAAGGGTATCTGCATACTGCAAAGCTGGAAAGCAAACACTTAGTTAATTAAAATTAGACCAGAGGGTTGACTAACGAAGGTGAATACTGAATCTGAATAAAATCTTCAGCTACAGCTGCAATTTAAATTATCTTAATATAGGGAGGGATCACGCAGTGTTAAAAAAGTATGTTGCAAATGAAATCATAACATAGTAGCTACTCCAAAGGCAGGTTGCGGTGTGCTTTCTGCAGTATGGATCATTTTCTCTGTTCTATGATCTTGGTCATTTCTAGCCTCCAACGACCTTTGAGTAAATGGCTGTGTGAGGGTCGCATGTATAAAAATGTATAAGCTTTTATTTAGCTTCGTACGTCATAATGATGGAGGTTGGAAAAGTGGATGGAAGAAAATGACTAGAACGAAAAGAGATACAGCTTGAAGCCTCACTTGTACACTGATGTTGCGTATACAATAGTAAATCAAATCAAATTTTATTGGTCACACACACACACACACACGTGTTTAGCAGACGAATTTGCTGGTGTAGCGAAATGCAAATGGAACGCTTACATAGTTGTATGAGAAGAGTGAGTAGAGTAAAATGACAGAACAACAAAAACATTGTGTTACTAGTATTAATTATGGTGCCAAAGCAATATTATGATCTGTTTCTAATCTAAATAGCTGTTTGTTTAGAGGTTATTCATAACAGCAGTTTAATTTTTCTTGGTGGTATTCTCTTCTTGGGTCAATTGCATGTTAAAGAGCTGAAATGCATATTCTCTTTCGCACCATATTTCCTTTGATTAATGGCTGTGCCTAAGAACACATGAGTCATAGCGTTTACATAAAGTTATGTGGAATTACAAAATGGCTCAGGGAAAACAGAATGGATAGCATAGTGAAGCATGGCAATGCAATGTGAAAACCGCTCTGTATTCATGAGGATATCTATTGTGCCACTTCAGAGAAAGACGACTCCTATTGAACCTTACCGTACACACTAGAGTGTCTACTCACTTGTCTATTAAACACATGGACAGCATTAATTAAAGCTGAGCTGTGTTAGTGCACCACTGACAGAATGTGTAAGGGAAATGTGCCGTATGTATTATGAATATGGCTATACTGTACAATGCGCAGGACAAGGGTAATGTTGGATGTACAGTATGTATTATGTTGAGAATGTATTGACCAATGTCTATTTTGTATACAGCAGTACTGTGTGTCTAAGACAATTATCCTCTCGGGAATATTAAACCCCCAAAGGTCGATGTCTGCGCTCCTGCGGACATCTAATTAGTATAATACAAACATTTGCATACAAATCCTTTAAACTAGAGATATCTGAAGTCGGTACAGCCAATCTGTTGGCTTCTATCTGCAAAGTCTGAACAGTTTGGGCAACAAAAATTGACCACTCTGTGTAAAGGTAAGACTCTCACGAACACGTACAGTACTAGTCAAAAGTTTGGACACACCTACACATTCATGGGTTTTCTTTATTTTTGTTGAATAAAAGTGAAGACATCAAAACTATAAAATAACAAATATACAATCATGTAGTAACCAAAAAGTGTTAAACAAATCCAAATAGATTTTGTATCTGAGATTCTTCAAAGTAGCCGCCCTTTGCTTTGATGACAGCTATGCATTCTTTCAACCAGCTTCACCTGGAATGCTTTTCCAACAGTCTTGATGGAGTTCCCACATATGCTGAGCACTTGTTGGCTGATTTTTTTCCTTCAATCTGTGGTCCAACTCATCCCAAACCATCTCAATTGGGTTGAGGTCGGGTGATTGTGGAGGCCAGGTCATCTGATGCAGAACTCCATCACTCTCCATCACTCTCAAATAGCTCTTACACAGCCTGGAAGTGTGTTGGATCATTGTCCTGTTGAAATACAAATGATAGTCCGACTATGCGCAAACCAGTTGGGATGGTGTATCACTGCAGAATACTGGGGTAGCCATGCTGGTTAAGTGTGCCGTGAATTCAAAATAAATCACCAACAGTGTCAACGGCAAAGCCCCCACACCATCCCACCTCCTCCTCCATGCTTCACAGTGGGAACCACACATGCGGCGATCAAATCAAATCAAATTTTATTTGTTACCTGCACCGAATACAACAGTGAAATGCTTACTTACAGGCTCTAACCAATAGTACAAAAAAGGTGTTAGGTGAACAGTAGGTAAGTAAAGAAAAAAAAACAACAGTAAAAAGAAAGTGAAAAATAACAGTAGCAAGGCTATATACAACACAGGAGTCTTATAGCTTGCGGGTAAAATCTGTTGAGAAGCCTTTTTGTCCTAGACTTGACACTCCGGTACCGCTTGCCATGCGGTAGTAGAGAGAACAGTCTATGACTGAGGTGTCTGGGGTCTTTGACCATTTTTATGGGCTTCCTCTGACACCGCCTGGTGTAGATGTCCTGGATGTCAGGCAGCTTAGCCCCAGTGATGTACTGGGCCGTACGCACTACCCTCTGTAGTGCCTTGCGGTCGGAGGCCGAGCAATTGCCGTACCAGGCAGTAGATGTGTTGCAGCTGTAGAACCTTTTGAGGATCTCAGGACCCATGTCAAATCTTTCTAGTTTTCTGAAGGGGAATAGGCTTTGTCGTGCCCTCTTCACGACCATCTTGGTGTGTTTGGACCATTCTAATTTGTTGGTGATGTGGACACCAAGGAACTTGAAGCTCTCAACCTCCTCCACTACAGCCCCGTCGTTTGAGAATGGGGGTGTGCTCGGCCTCCTTTTCCTGTAGTCCACAATCATCTCCTTAGTCTTGGTTACGTTGAGGGATAGGTTGTTATTCTGGCACCAACCGGCCAGGTCTCTGACCTCCTCACTATAGGCTGTCTCGTCGTTGTCTGTGATCAGGCCTAGCACTGTTGTGTCGTCTGCAAACTTAATGATGGTGTTGGAGTCGTGTCTGGCCATGCAGTCATGGGTGAAGAGGGCGTACAGGAGAGGACTGAGCACGCACTCCTGGGGAGCTCCAGTGTTGAGGATCAGCGTGGCAGATGTGTTGCAACCTACCCTCACCACCTGGGGGTGGCCCGTCAGGAAGTCCAGGATCCAGTTGCAGAGGGAGGTGTTTAGTTCCAGGGTCCTTAGCTTAGTGATGAACTTTGAGGGTACTATGGTGTTGAACGCTGAGCTGTAGTCAATGAATAGCATTCTCACATAAGTGTTCCTTTTGTCCAGGTGGGAATGGGCAGTGTGGAGTGCAATAGAGATTGCATCATCTGTGGATCTGTTTGGGCAGCATGCAAATTAGAGTGGGTCTAGGGTTTCTGGGATAATGGTGTTGATGTGAGCCATTACCAGCCTTTCAAAGCAGTTTGTGGCTACTGACATGAGTGTTACGGGTCTGTAGTCATTTAGGAAGGTTGCCCTTGTGGTCCTGGTTACAGGGGCTATGGTGGTCTGCTTGAAACATGTTGGTAACATGTCCCTGACTCAAATCAGGGACATGTTGAAAATGTCAGTGAAGACACCTGCCAGTTGGTCAGCACATGCCCTTAGCACACGTTCTGATTATCCGTCTGACCCGCAGCCTGTGTATGTTAACCTGTTTAAAGGTCGTACGGAGAGCGTGATCACACAGTCATCCGGAACAGCTGATGCTCTCATGCATGCCTCAGTGTTGCTTGCCTCGAAGCGAGCATGGAAGTGATTTAGCTCGTCTGGTAGGCTCGTGTCACTGGGCAGCTCACAGCTGTGCTTCCCTTTGTTGTCTGTAATAGTTTGCAAGCCCTGCCACATAAGAGGAGTGTCGGAGCCGGTGTAGTATGATTCAGTCTTAGCCCTGTGTTGACGCTTTGCCTGTTTGATGGTTCGTCGCAGGGCATAACAGGATTTCTTGTATGAGTCCGGCACCTTGAAAGCCGGCAGCTCTACCCTTTAGCTCAGTGCGAATGTTGCCTGTAATCCATGGCTTCTGGTTGGGGTATGTACGTACAGTCACTGTGGGGACGACGTCATCGATGCACTTATTGATAAAGCCAGTGACTGATGTGGTGTAATCCTCAATGCCATCGGAAGGATCCTAGAATATGTTCCAGTCTGTGATAGCAAAACAGTCCTGTAGTTTAGCATCTGCTTCATCTGACCACTTTTTTGAAGACCAAGTCACTGGTGCTTCCTGCTTTAATTTTTGCTTGTAGCAGGAATCAGGAGGATCGAGTTGTGGTCAGATTTACCAAATGGAGGGCGAGGGAGAGCTTTGTACGCATCTCTGTGTGTGGCGTAGAGGTGATATAGAATGTTTTCCTTATGGTTGCACATTTAACATGTTGATAGAAATTTGGTAGAAATCATTTAAATTTCTCTGCATTAAAGTCTCCGGCCACTAGGAGCGCCGCCTCTGGGTGAGTGGTTTCCTGTTTGCTTATTTCCTTATACAGCTGACTGAGTGCGGTCTTAGTGCCAGGATCTGTCTTTTGGTGGTAAATAAACAGCCACAAAAAGTATAGCTGAAAAATCTTTAGGCAAGTAGTGTGGCCTGCAATTTATCACAATATACTCTACTTCAGGCGAGCAAAATCTAGAGACTTCCTTAGATTTCGTGCACCAGCTGTTGTTTACAGATATGCACAGACCATCCCCGCTCGTCTTACCGGAGTGTGCTGTTCTACCTTGCAGTTGCAGCGGATATCCCGCTAGCTGAATATCCATGTCGTCATTCAGCCACGATTCCGTGAAACATAGGATATTACAGTTTTCCCGTTGGTAGGATATTCGTGATCGTACCTCGTCTAATTTATTGTCCAATGAATGCACGTTGGTGAGTAATATTGACGGTAACGGCAGTTTTCCCACTCGCCTCCTGCGGGTCCTCACGAGGGATCCCGCTCAGTGTCCTCTATACCTATGCCTCCTCCTCTTGCAAATAACAGGGATGTTGGCCCTGTCGGGTGTTTGGAGAATGTCCTGTGCTTCCGGCTTGTTGACTACATTTTTTTTTTCTAATCCGAGGTAAGTGATCACTGTCCTCAGATCCACAAGCTCTTTTTTTTCCATAAAATAAGGTTGCAGAAACACTATGTACAAAATAAGTTTCAAATAATGCGTAAAAAAAACACATAATAGCACAATTGGTTGGGTGCCCGTAAAACTGCTGCCATTTCTTCCAGCGCCATTTTCAGATCATCTGTTCACCTACTCTGCATCTCACAACGGCACTGCAGTTGGAACCAAAAATCTCAAATTTGGACTCATCAGTCCAAAGGACAGATATCCACCAGGCTATTGTCCATTGTTTCTTGGCCCAAGCAAGACTCTTCTTCATATTAGTGTCCTCTTTAGTAGTGGTTTCTTTGCAGCAATTTGACCATGAAGGCTTGATTCATGCAGGCTCCTCTGAACAGTTGATGTTGAAATGTGTCTGTTACTTGAACTCTGTGAAGCATTTATTTGGGCTGCAATTTCGGAGGCTGGTAACTCTAATGAACTTATCCTTTGCAGCAGAGGTAACTCTGGGTGTTCCTTTCCTGTAGCGGTCCTCATAAGAGCCAGTTTCATCATAGAGCTTGATGGTTTTTGTGACTGCACTTGAACAAACTTACAAAGTTCTTGAATCTTTTAGATATTGAGCAGACACCTTGGAACAAACTGATTTCAGATTGTTTTTTGAGGGAACAATCTGTTGATCGATGTAGTGAATCTGTTATTCAATGCATTTGTATGGCTAATAGCAATAAGGCCAAATAAAAATGTTCATAAGCAAAACAAATTATAGAGGTCTTAACATTTTAAATCAAATAGCAAAAGGATCCTTGGTATTACCTTCTTAAAACAATTCCATATAGCTTAACAGATGTAGTTCCCTGTGTGATTTATCTCTTGAGAGATGGTCCCTGTATGATTACGTATAGAATGACCTTAATCTGGGGTTAGCATGTTGGTCTCTCTCACCTCTCTCCCTTGGCCACCTTCTGAATCACACAAAGACACAGCATGGCAGAGGACAGAGAGAGCTTTGTTCTAATGTGTCATACATGGCTTTCATTTAGGACAGAACTAGGACCAGCAGGTTCTGTGTTAAAAAATAAGACCAGATATTGACCAGTGGTGGATAAAGTACCATAACAGAAAATGACTCAAGTAAATGTGAGGAAAAGTCTAAAAGTATTTGGTTTTAAATTTACATTAAGCATCAAAAGTAAATTGAATTTCTAAAATATAAATAATTTCAAATTCCTTATTTTAAGCAAACCAGACTGCACAATTTTATTTTTATATTTTTTAATGGATATCCAGGGGCACACTCCAACACTCAGACATAATTTAAAAACTAAGCATTTGTGTTTAGTGAAGCCACCAGATCAGAGGCAGTAGGTATGACCAAGGATGTTCTCTTCATAAGTGTGAGAA
This sequence comes from Oncorhynchus clarkii lewisi, assembly GCF_045791955.1. Classification (NCBI taxonomy): domain Eukaryota; kingdom Metazoa; phylum Chordata; class Actinopteri; order Salmoniformes; family Salmonidae; genus Oncorhynchus; species Oncorhynchus clarkii. The sequence continues at coordinate 29,463,397 of NC_092165.1, forward strand.
TTTAACAATTTTCCTGTCAACGAGTAACAAGTACTTTTGGGTGGGAAAATGTATGGAGTAAAAAGTCCAATATTTTCTCTAGGAATGTAGTGAATTAAAAGTAAAAGTTGGCAAAAATATAAATACTAAAGTACAGATAACATTTTTTTTTGACTAAAGTACTAATTGAAAGTATTTTTACTTAAGTACTTCACAACACTGATATTGACCACAGACAGGTGTTGTGGATCACAACAAGTTTCTTGTTTAACTCAATGTTCTTGTCAACGTGTGTATTCTTCAGGAAACAATGTATGATGTGGATATGTTAAATAATTATACAATTGCTTCAGTGCATATGTCAAAGTAAAAAGAAAATGGCACTCTCAAATATATTTCTACATGGTGTGCATTACCGTTGCCAGGACAAGCGTGGAGAAAGTAACACTATCAAGAGGTGTCAAAAAAATGTTAGTCATATATGCCTTCTATTTTCACCCTTCACTGACAAATACACACATTGTTTACCATTACATGAAAAAAACTGCTTCTAATAGAAAATAGCCAAGATTGGGTATTTCTCAAATAAATAGTTTAAGATTTTGATGTAGCTACAATATTTACATGCGATAAATGTGAACACTTTGGGGATGTTGACTTTAGGATGTTTAAAGGAACAACTACAGAATTATTTACAGTTGAAGTCGGAAGTTTACATACAAATTAGCCAAATACATTTAAACTCAGTTTTTCACAATTTCTGACATTTAATCAGAGTAAAAATTCCCTGTCTTAGGTCAGTTAGGATCACCACTTTATTTTAAGAATGTGAAATGTCGGAATAATAGTAGAGAGAATTAATTATTTCAGCTTTTGTTTATTTCATCACATTCCCAGTGGGTCAGAAGTGTATATACACTCAATTAGTATTTGGTAGCACTGCCTTTACATTGTTTAACTTGGGTTAAACATTTCGGGTAGCCTTCCACAAGTTTCCCACAATAAGTTGGGTGAATTTTGGCCCATTCCTCCTGATAGAGTTGGTGTAACTGAGTCAGGTTTGTTGGCCTCCTTGCTAGCTCAAGCTTTTTCAGTTCTGCCCACACATTTTCTATGGGATTGAGGTCGGGGCTTTTTTATGGCCTCTCCAATACCTTGACATTGTTGTCCTTAAGCCATTTTGCCACAACTTTAGAAGTATGCTTGGGGTCATTGTCCATTTGGAAGAACCATTTGCAAACAAGATTTAACTTCCTGACTGATGTCTTGAGATGTTGCTTCAATATATCCACATAATTTTCCTTTTTCATGACGCCATCTATTTTGTGAAGTGTACCAGTCCCTCCTGCAGCAAAGCACCCCCACAACATGATGCTGCCACCCCCGTGCTTCACGTTTGGGATGGTGTTCGTCCACCCCCTTTTTCCTCCAAACATAATGATGGTCATTAAGGCCAAACAGTTCTATTTTTGTTTCATCAGAGCAGAGGACATTTCTCCAAAAAGTACGATCTTTGTCCCCATGTGCAGTTGCAAACCATAGTCTTCTTTTATGGCTGTTTTGGAGCAGTGGCTTCTTCCTTGCTAAGTGGCCGTTCAGGTTATGTCAATATAGGAATCGTTTTTACTGTGGACTTTTGTACCTGTGTCCTGCAGCATCTTAGGAAGGTCCTTTGATTGATTTGCACTTTTCGTACCAAAGTACGTTCATCTCTAGGAGACAGAACGCGTCTCCTTCCTGAGTGGTATGATGGCTGCGTGATCCCATGGTGTTTATACGTGCATACTATTGTTTGTACAGATGAACATGATACCTTCAGGTATTTGGAAATTGCTCCAAAGGATGAACCAGACTTGTGGAGGTCTACAATTGCTTTTCTGATGTTTTGGCTGATTTCTTTTGATTTCCCCATGATGTCAAGCAAAGAGAAACTGAGTTTGAAGGTAGACCTTGAAATACATCCACAGGTACACCTCCAATTGACTTGAATGATGTCAATAAGCATATCAGAAGCTTCTAAAGCCATGACATCATTTTCTGTAATTTTCCAAGTTGTTTTAAGGCACAATCAACATTGTGTATGTTGACTTCTGACCCACTGGAATTGTGATACAGTGAATTATAAGTGTAATAATCTGTCCATAAACAATTGTTGGAAAAATTACTTGTGTCATGCACAAAGTAGATGTCCTAACCGACTTGCCAAATCTATAGTTTGTTAACAAGAAGTTTGTGGAGTGGTTGAAAAGCGAGTTTTAATGACTCCAACCTAAGTGTATGTAAACTTCTGACTTCAACTGTACATGAGCCAAGTGATAACTGAGAAATAGATTTCAACCAATGGAAGTTTAAAATAATTTATACAAATGTTATATTTAAAACAACAAAAACTAATTCAAAACACAGTTCAGAACTATTGCCTTTTTGAGTATATTTTGGAAATGGAGGCCATGTGGAAGTACTTCGTCCAATGCTTGTTGAATTCATGCAATGAAACAATCAGAAAACACAAATCAAACAAAATTAGAACACTGAAAACAATTTATATTTTGGTATCTAAAAATGAAGAACTTGAGTTATGTCTAATATGGCAATTATTATTGTTACTATAAAGAAATGCTGTGTTAAAAATTCTCCATTTTGATTGACTTCGACAACCCAGCACTGGGTCAATATTGGCCAAACACAGAATTGGGTTTGACCCAACTGCTGGGTAAATTAGACTATATTGCTGGGTTAAAACAAACCCAGTGTGTTAGGTTGTGACATAAACCCAGCACATTGGGTTGGGGGATTGACCCAGCAGCTGGGCAATTTATGTAATCCTTGGGTTATATTCAGTGTCACCCTAATTTAAATTTTGCATTCTCTACTATCCCCCCCTTTCCTACACACAATCAAGATACAATGTTGAATTTAAAAAGATGAATATCTATTGCCTGCATTTCAGAACATACATTGTCAGAGAATTGTCCACAATGTACACAAATAATATTAATTTGTTAAACAGCACATTGAAACAAAGGATTATTGTCTAAGTGTGTTATTTCAAAATATATTATTTTATAAGATAGAATTGATTATTAAAATGTATCTATATTATTTCATGAAACAAACAGTCCAAACATCAGACTAAAGCCTCAGCTGAACTTGATGTGCACACTCAGATTGCAATCTGAGAAAAACAAAGTATGCATGCTTGTAACACGGTCTGCCTCAAGTGGTATTAACACAGATCTGTCAGACAGTGCCATAGCTAGTCAATAGATATTCACATTCAGTGACACACTTCAGCTATCTTAGATGACAGCACAGACACACAAATCATGTTGTTTTGCAATATACATAGAACAAGTGTAAAATATTACATTTGAAGGTGAATCCACAAAGGACATGGACTAAAGACTCATTACTTAACTCTTTGGGATAGGTGTGCCACTAGCGTCCCACCTCGACAACATCTGATAAAATTGCAGAGCGCGAAATTCAAAATACAAAAATCGTATTATTAAACTTTCATGAAAATACAAGTGTCTTACATCGTTTAAAAGCTTAACTTCTTGTTAGTTCCCCGGTTTCTGTGTTGTTGTGGATTTGTATGTATGGCTTCCTGGATTCCCCCAAGCAGCTGATTGGTCGGCCCCATTGCTAATTGGAGCTGACCCCGCCCTCTCGTCAGAGGATACAGCTGTATCCCATAACAGACTCCTTCTCCAGCTGTATATAAACCACTGTTCCTTTGCTCAAAAGAGAGCTGATGGAGCTTATATGAGAGTTTATATATATACTGTGTTGGTTGTTTCTCAGAGAGAGCTGATTGTTATGTTCTTTGTTGGTTGTTGCTCAGAGAGATTGTGTTCTTTGTTGGTTGTTGCTCAGAGAGAGCTTCTTTGAAATCCTGTTAGTTGTTTCTCTTTTTTTTGTGAAGTATTTTGTAGCCGGTCTTGTTTATGTCCAAAGGATTGTTTTGACTATTGAAATTGTTTGTATTATTCTGGTTTTGTTCCCAGGCGGGAAGGGGAAGCCACCTAGGGAGTGTTTAGGCAAGAGGCATGCGGGCATACATAACCCATAGTATTTACTGTCTATGCACACTAGGTAAGGCCTGGGTGGACCACCCCCTCCCTGTATGTTGGTTAGCGCACCAGGTGGTGCTAAAAAATTAGGTAAGTAGTGGGTAGGCAGGTAAGGTAGGAGCGGGGTCTCTAACTTTTACTTTCTTTGCTTTGGTTCTGTCCAGACCCTTTCCCCCAAAAATTTGTGTGAAGGAATAAATAAATTCCCAGTAAACAGTAAATTCTCTGCCTTTGTCATCCTTACCCGCACCTACAGTCCCATTCATCTTTCACTCCACGGGGAGTTGAGTTGTAGCAGGGTGTTGCGTTCCCTCTTCCTAGAGGCGTACATAACATTAATCCAACCGCGTTTTCAGATTTCAAAAAGGCTTTACGGTGAAAGCATACCATACGATTATCTGAGGACAGCGCCCCGCATACACCATTAAAAACATTTTCAAAACCAGCAGAGGCGTCAAAAAAAATCTGAAATAGCAATAAAATAAATCACTTACCTTTGAAGATCTTCCTCTGTTTGCAATCCCAAGGGTCCCAGCTACACAACAAATTGTCGTTTTGTATGATAAAGTCCTTTTATATCCCAAAAAAGTATGTTTAGTTGGTGCGTTTGATTCAGTAATCCACCGTTCCACATGCAGAAAAAGGAATCCCGAAAGTTACCAGTAAACTTCGTCCAAACAAGGCCTCCCGGGTGGCGCAGTGGTCTAAGGCACTGCATCGCAGTGCTAGCTGTGCCACCAGAGATTCTGGGTTTGAGCCCAGGCTCTGTCGCAGCCAGCCGCGACCGGGAGGCCCATGGGGCGGTGCACAATTGGCCCAGCATCATCCGGGTTAGGGAGGGTTTGGCCAGCAGGCATATCCTTGTCTCATCATGCACTAACAACTCCTGTGGCCGGCCGGGCGCAGTGCACGCTGACCAGGTCGACAGGTGTACGGTGTTTCCTCTGACACATTGGTGCGGCTGGCTTCTGGGTTGGATGTGCATTGTGTCAAGAAGCAGTGCGGCTTGGTTGGATTGTGTTTCAGAGGACGCATGGCTTTCGACCTTCGCCTCTCCCGAGTCCTTACGGGAGTTGCAGCGATGAGACAAGACTAACTACTAAAAATTGGATACCATGAAATTGGGGAGAAAAAAAGGTGTAGAAAATAAATAAATACTTTGTCCAAACAAGTCAAACAACGTTTCTAATCAATCCTCAGGTACCCTAATATGTAAATAAATTATACAACTTAAGATGGAATGTAGTATGTTCAATACCGGAGATTAGTAACAAAGTGCGAGCCCTTATCCACTCGCGCCACAAGACTACAGTCCTAATGAGAGACACCTTTAAAAACTACAACTACAAGCTCATTTTCAAAAAACAAGCATGACATCCTTTCTAAAGACTGTTGACATCTAGTGGAAGCCATAGGAACTGCAATCTGGGAGGAATTCCTTGTCTCATAGACAAGCATTGGAATGGCCTGTGACCTCCGGATGAATTTTCCTCAGGTTTTTCCTGCATTATCAGTTCTGTTATACTCACAGACATTATTTTAACAGTTTTAGAAATTGAGAGATGTCTATCCAATGCTACCAATTATATGCATATCCTAGCTTCTGGGCCTGAGTAACAGGCAGTTTACTTTGGGCACGTCAGTCATCCAAACTTCTGAATACTGCCCCCTAGCCCAAAGAGGTTATTAAGTAATAACTGTATTTCATTCATAAAGCACTTTCATAATCCCCAAAATGTAACATTTGTATTCAAAATAAATTGTTGTGATAGAATGAAAGCGTACCAAAACGCGCTTCAATACTTGAACTAAAGGCAAATGAGCCACATACCATACTGTAGGCAAAAAACAGGCACAAATGCATTAAAAATAACAAAATAAAAGGCAATTTAAGAGTGCTATAAATAATGATTTAAGAGCATATTAGCAATGGAAGGAGACTCATCCATCCACTAAGCTATTAATTCACGGGAACACATCAGCCAGATGACTGTGCTTCCCTTTGTCACTTCTCACACTACATACAAGAGCAGATACTTATCCACTATTGTTACTTGGGAAAAAAGACATGCTCGCAACAGTCTTACTGCGGGGGATTGCAATGTATTGTCGTGGAAATTAATGTATACTGAGAGAGTCTTGGACAATTATTTAAAAAAATCTATCTTTATTTTAACATCCATTAATTATTGCAATAATGAACCTGGTCGACCACACACTCTGAAGTGTGTGTTGTCGAGAGCTTAATCTTACAGAGGAATCCTGGTTCTTATACAGCTGACACTAAAAATGCTTATTCTTGTCTGGTTCCATCCCTCCCATGCAGATGGGGGATATCATAAGCCACCTTGGGTTCATCTTGTGGTTATCTGCACCTGGTGTTCTTTTACTCCCCAACCCGGCTTAGTCTCCCAGATGCAAGGATTATTTAGAAACAAAGAGGGATTGTTCTACTCCTAAGCAATTTCTAGTAAAACCCATTTCCTTGACCCTGCAGCCCAGATTAGCTGCAGGGAGTTAGAGTGGAGACCATCCCTTCAAAAATACAGCATTAGTAGAACAGAAATATCTTACTATTTGTTAAGTACATAATTGCATTATTAATATCAAACAAATCAGGTAAATACGTAACTTTTCTCTCACTCTATTTGTTTGTGAGAAAACTGGCAACTCCTTGCAATACGTCCCCGTCATTTGACACAGTTTTTTCCTATCTGGAAATTGAGACCCGACGTATCATTTCTTGCGACGACTGAGGGGCAGTATTGGGTGAGTTTTGCAATGGAAGTCCTGCCCCTGTGTCTATATCACATCTTTTCTGGTATCTCTTCTGGTAGAAACACAGATTAGATTGACATTCTGCTACTTCGCTTCAACTTCTGGCAAACTGTTTTTTTTGTGCTTTTTATTTCCTCAGCCTAATTATGTCTATGTTCAGTTCGGAGGAGCGTCTGTGAGAGCTGGTGAGACAATACGAGAACCTTTACAACCCTTCGATGCCATTGTATTTGGAAAAGCAAGCAAAAGACAACATCTGGAGAGAGATATCACAAAAGTTGAATTCCAATACTGATATCAAAGAAACATTGAGAAAGATTCGGAACCAATATGTTCGCAATTTCAAAAGGGTGAGGATACGAGAAGTGGGGCTACCGCTGATGTGTCCCCCTGATTGTCAGACAATTGCATTGGATTCATGTTCACGTGAAACATCAGACAGATACCAGATGGTATATACTCATCATGCAGCCGAGTCCTTTCATACAGTCAGTGTGTGTGTGTTCGTGATCTTATGTTTCACAGACCTAGTTAGAACACGTGAATTCATCTCTTTTCTGGATGGGAGAAATTGAGAGTGGGAAGTATTCAGTGCTTGTCTTATCATAATTATTAGTAGGGTTATTTCAATAATCAGAATATAGACTGTGTGTGTGTGTGTGTGTTAATTAGATTGAGATGTTTATGAACTAAGTTATTTTGGGCAACTCCATCAACCTTGACGCCATCTCCCTGACCCAGCTCCAATGGCTGGAAGAGGAAGACAGCTGAGGATCCTTTGAACACTGACATTATGCAGCGGGTGGATGACTTAAAGAAACAACAGCAGGAGTTACAGAAACAGCAGTAGTGTCCAAAGGCCATTTACGACGTCATGGTGTCATGGAAGTTGATCGTCTCCTGTTTGTCTCACCCCAAAAACCATTTTTTGTGTGCTTTAAAAAAAAGTATTATTATTTATACGTTAGGGTGGATGTGTAATTTACAGTTTTTGTGTGCCTGTTTTTAATACTTATTTCCTCATTCATGTTACTTGTGTTTACTTAGTTTTTTTCTCTTATTGTCCCTTTCATTACACTTTTCACCTGTGTATTACATTGTTTTACATTGCACTATTTTCCTCTTGTGACAGTAAAAAAAAGATCTAAAAGGTCTGCAGATTTATTTGTCTGGTTATTTGTTTTAAAACAGTCACTCAGTAAACATGTGCTGCTTTGTACATGAGCTACTGTATTTAGCCTGGCACACTTCCGTGAAGATTGCACAAACTGTCGAGGTAATTTGCTGTGTGCTGCCACTCAGCACAAACCGAAAGGTCACAGACAGCCTTTCTGCAGCACTTACGGCCAAGCTGTGAATTCTCTTGTGTGAGATGACGGGCAAGCCGCTGAAGCAAGTTGTCAAATCTGGCAACCGACATCCGAAAGTATTGAAAAATGTCTTTCCTTGTCAATGCTTCGCTTAGGTTGGAGTGTATTCTCCATCTCCCCTCTTGTAGTGTTCAGTGGACAAACTTGCCATTTTCTCAGACATTCTTTTCTTCTCCTCCGTCCTGAGTAGTAATAGCAGTTCAAGCTCTTGCTGTTCAAGCTCTAGCATTTGCAAATCAAAAAGAGACATGTTTGCTTTTGTGGCTAAAAAGTACTGTTGAAAAGCACAGAATACCAGACTAGCCTGACATGTAACTAGTATTTGTAAACAGGCGTATAACAACGGATCTGGAAGTTCAAAAAGAGTGCCTCGGCCCCTCTTGCTTGGTAAGCTACTCTGGCCACCCACAAGCAACCTAGCAGATATACACTACACAAGGCGGACTTCCTCTGAGTGTGTGGTTTTGATGGTACTATTTAATGAAGCAGCCAGTTGAGGACTTGTGAGGCGTCTGTTTCTCAAACTTAACACTCTAATGTACTTGTCCTCTTGCTCAGTTCTGCACCGAGGCCTACCACACATTTTTCTATTCTGGTTAGAGCCAGTTTGCGCTGTTCTGTGAAGGGAGTAGTACACAGTACACAACAAGATCTACAGTTTCTTGGCAATTTCTCGCATGGAATAGCCTTAATTTCTTAGAACAAGAATAGATTGATGAGTTTCAGAAGAAAGGTCTATGTTTCTGAGCCTGTAGTCGAACCCACAAAGAAGGTCAGTTTTATTGCTTCTATAATCAGGACAACAGTTTTCAGCTGTGCTAACATAATTGCAAAAGGGTTTTCTAATTATCAATTAGCCTTTTTAAATTATGAACTTGGATTAGCTAACACAATGTAACATTGGAACACAGGAGTGATGGTTGCTGATAATGGGCCTCTGTACGCCTATGTAGATATTCCATTATAAAAATCTGCAATTTCCAGCTACAATAGTCATTTACAACATTAACAATGTCTACTGTAATCGATTTGATATTATTTTAATGTACAAAAAATGTAACTTTCTTTCAAAAACAAGGACATTTCTAAGTGACCCCAAACTTTTGAACGGTTGTGTACATTGACAAAAACAATAGACAATTTAACATTTACATATCCACAAACATGAATGAAATCACACTTGCTCAGATTGTCACTCCCTGGCCTTAGTATTCTGTGTTTTCTTTATTATTTTGGTTAGGCCAGGGTGTGACATGGGTGAGACATGGGTGATTTATGTGTCTTGTCTAGGGGTTTATTAGATTTATGGGGTTGTGTTTAGTAGAGTTGTCTAGGAAAGTCTATGGTTGCCTGGAGTGGTTCTCAATCAGAGGCAGGTGTTTATCGTTGTCTCTGATTGGGAACCATATTTAGGCAGCCATATTCTTTGGGTATTTTGTGGGTGGTTGTCCCCTGTGTCAGTGTTTGTACCGCACGGGACTGTTTCGGGTTTCACGTTTCTAGTTTTTTTTGTAGTTTGTTCATGTATATTTTCTAGTTATTAAAGAACCATGAACTTCAACCACGCTGCGTTTTGGTCCTCCTCTCCTTCCCAGGAAGAATCCCGTTACACAGATCCACATGTTCCACCGTATCCACACCCAATGCTATTTCTAATGCTTATGAAAAGCTGCCTCATGTGATTTTAAAATATGTTATCTTGTAGCCAGACAAACCATTAATTTTCCATTAGAGTTCATCACTAGTCCGGCAAACACCTAATTCTCAAAGTCCTCCTGACTTCAGAACCTGGAATGGCTATTTGATGTTGTTGGCACATGGGTCAAGAATGAAGGAAGCTGTGCTTTTACTGGTTGGCTCTCTTCTGTGTCTTTCTCACTCAAACACCCACAGACACCGAGCGCCACCCCCTTCTGTTCTAATGGTTGGATTTGAAAAGCCAAATAATGAGAGGTCTCAACCTAGCTGGCGTGAAGATTTGAACCTTTCAGTTACTGGATCCATGCGCTTAACTGCAATGCTACCTGCCACCCCATCGCTAGACTGAACACCTCCCGCTGAAACTGGATTCTGGACTTCCTGATGGGTCACCTCCAGGTGGTGAGGGTAGGCAACAGCATACTTTGATGGAAGGGTTAATAAGCCAGTTCAAATGGTTGAACAAAGGCAAGGGAGTGAGGAAAGAGCTAAATTAATAGGGACAGCAGTAGATTTGAGGTTAGAAAGGCAGGCCGATTTTCAAACCCCCGAGCTGCCTGCGGGGGAAAACTGCAGGGAGTGATCTGTCAGCGAGATGCTTACCAGCTACGTCATCTCTGTATACTACCTTGTGCTGTTGTGCCCTTGACAATGCACTTTACCCCTAAGTGCCCATGAGCTGGTCCCTGCCTGTGATGTGTCTGTTGTGTGCAGAGCCATCTGCCCTGAATGAGTTAATAAAGCCTCCATACAAACAGGGTCTCTTTTTTGCTTTCTTGAGAAAGGCAGCTCCAAAATGCAGGTGTTTCATCCTAGCCTGGTGCTTTCTGTGGAGGTGGGGCAGCCAGCCAAAAATAGGGAGCGTAGAAGTTGGTAATGGTCTCTATTTGCGCCATGATTGGCTCAGTGTTCTGTGCCTCATGGGGACACTACATCACTGCCAAATCTAAGGGTAGAGCTAGAAAAATCAAGCCCCTTGGGTGCTGCGAGGCGTCTGTTTCTCAAACTTAACAGTTACATTAGAAGTGCCCATCCAAGAAGACTCAAAATTATATCAAATCATGTTATATCTACAGTAGCTATGATTGGACTGATCATGTCGAAATAATACATATAAATCATACATAAAATGTATTAGTGCTCATTGGCTATTGGACATAAACATTACACAAGTTGGAAATCTCAAATTCAAGAATGAGTGGTTTGGAAGGAATCAGTGGCTAACTGCAAGCAATGCAAAGCAATCGCTAGCCTGCTATTCAGAGAAGTGGGTGTGTGGTAGCAATTCTGGGTTTAAGGGTCTATTTTCCGAGCTTAACATTATAAACGTTCAACAATCCAGCATGATTTCTGCTGCGACCAAAACAACTGTTAACTCGGAACTGGGAAATCTGGCTTCAGTGAGTTCTAGACAACTGGGAACTCGGGGAAGAAAACGAGCTCTGACTGGCAAAATACATTTTTCATCCATCTCGGAGGTGTAAGTCGGGAACTCTGGCCTCTTTCTAGAGCTACGACCTGAAGATCACTGACGTCATCATGATTCAAATTTGTTTTTTTCTGAGTTCCCAGTTGTCTTGAAAGCACCATAAATCCAGAAAATGCCAGACTTTGACAAAGTTTGATGACAAAATGAGCGCAACAAGGTGAGTTCAAAAATGTCTTGCATGCTGCTGCATAAATTATGTAATATACCAGGGGGATATGTATACTGTAGCTAAGAAAGTAATACTAAGTGTATGTTGTGTAGTAAGCTGTTAGTAACCCATGTGCCTCACCCTAATAATTTGGTCTATTGTCCCCCTTAATTTTGCCTACTGTTCTGACTTGGTGGTGCACATGTAGCCTATAACCTGTTTAATAGAAATGTAATTATCGAATATTGTAAGAGCTTTCATTGTCTGCTTATATGCCCCCTTTCTTTATCCTATGGTTCTGACTTGGTGTACAAGGAGAACACTGTAAGAACGGCCCATGTTCTGAATTCATTCGCTGAATAAAGTGCTGAATAAATAGTTATATTGACTACGTCCATCCTAGCTCGCTCATTATTGTCTTAAAACCTCTCTGGGATATTCGGGATGGTAGCGTCCCACCTCAACAATAGCCAGTGAAAGTGCAGGGCGCCAAATTCAAAACAACAGAAATCCCATAATTAAAATTCCTCAAACACAGTAAAGTATTTCACACCATTTTAAAGAAACTTGTTGTAAATCCAGCCACAGTGTCCGATTTCAAAAAGGCTTTACGACGAAAGCACACCAAACGATTATGTTAGGGTAGTACCTAGTCACAGAAAAACAGCCATTTTCCAGCCAAAGAGAGGAGTCACAAAAAGCAGAAATAGAGTACAATAGAGTACAGCGCTCAGACAACAAAACAAGCCATAAAGATATCCGCCATGTTGTGGAGTCAAAAAGTCAGAAATAGCATTATAAATATTCACTTAGCTTTGATGATCTTCATCAGAATGCACTCCCAGGAATCCCAGTTCCACAATAAATGCTTGATTTGTTTGATAAAGTCCATCATTTATGTCCAAATATCTCCTTTTTGTTTGCGCGTTTAGTACATAATCCAAACTCACGACGCGCGGGCAAGTCCAGGCGAAAGTTCAGACAAAAGTCATATTACAGTTCGTAGAAACATGTCAAACGAAGTATAGAATCAATCTTTAGGATGTTTTTAACATAAATCTTCAATGTTTCAACCAGAGAATTCCTTTGTCTGTAGAAATGCGATGGAACGCAGGTCGCTCTCACGTGAGCACGCGTGATCAGCTCATGCCACTCTGGCAGACCTCTGACTCATTCAGCTCCCATTCCCCACTCCTTCACAGTAGAAGCATCAAACAAGGTTCTAAACACTGTTGACAGCTAGTGGAAGCCTAAGGAAGTGCAATATGACCCCATAGACACTGTATATTCAATAGGCAATGACTTGAAAAACTACAAACCTCAGATTTCCCACTTCCTGATTGGATTTTTTCTCAGGTTTTTGCCTACCATATGCGTTCTGTTATACTCACAGACATCATTCAAACAGTTTTAGAAACTTCAGATTGTTTCCTATCCAAATATACTAATAATATGCATATATTAGCAACTGGGCCTGAGTAGCAGGCAGTTTACTCCTTACTCATCCAAGCTTCTCAATACTGCCCCCCAGTCCCAAAGAAGTTAATCGAATTACAGATTGCCTATTATCTGCTTGTCGTTCCCTTATGCCATAGATTGTACATCTCAATTGTCAGTATGAACCACATTTTTTAAGCAAGTTATATCAGCTATGTTTTCTAAAAAGGCAGTAAATGACTCTGAATCAACTGTTTTGCTGTCAGACAAGGCTCCGATGACGGCTGGTGTGGTAGTGGTAACGTTAAGGTGTTGGGACTTCATGTAGGCCCTAAATGTTTGTGGGCACCACTTGCCACCGTTAGAGTTCATTTAATGCATTGTTTAGTGTAGTGTAGTGGCTTTGCTGGGATGCATCCCCCAATTTTTTGGTTGTATGTCAGGTTGGTGTCAGACAAAATCTGTGCAAATGACCAATAAAGCAAGTGTATCTGGTCCCAAATTGGCTGAATGGTTCTAAAAGGCTCTGGTGAAGTTGTCTTTCAAGTTTCCATTAATGTTGTACTATTGGTTATCAATGACAATGTGGAAGACTTAGATGCTGTTTTACGCAGGGTCAATGAACATCAGTGTGTGTGTCCCTCAACTTTGGAATCAAAGAGAACAGGTTCCACTCATTCAGTGTATCCATTAAAAAGCTGTCCATTCATTGGCCTTGACCTCTGCATTTAAGTACAGCAATAAAGAAATGTTGGAAACATATCAAGCTAGCTATAATAACTTGACTACATCAAATTTAAGGTAAGCTCTAATGTAAGCTAGCTAACAGAATTTGCATTAATCCTCCTCAACTTCACTCGTCTGACTAAAGCTGCCACTGGCAGAAACCATTAAGAACCAGTGCAGTAACGCTAGCTAGCTAACTCAATCAATCATGCAAGCCTGCCAAATAGCTTGATTAAATTAACCCAGATGTAGAACAAGTCAAATCTTTCCATGGTAACTTAGCTAACGAGTGAAACAGTGTACGAGACAGTCCAGAAGAAGTGTCAGACTTACCTAGTTAAGGAAACTAGCTGGCTAACTTTAGCTAGCTACCGATACAGACACTGTCAGTTAGCAAGCTAACTTCCCAAACGTTAAAAAAACGTACATTTAGTTATATTATGCAACAACACTTCAGTAAGCTAGCGTCACGACAATAGTCAGTAACTAACATTATCTACTACAGCAAGAGATAGACATAGAGATTAACATAGAGAGATTAACATAGAAAATGGCTACCAAGCTAATGGTCATTAGGTAACGCTCAAATCCTTTACTCAGTGCCTTGTTGAAGCACATTTGGCAGCGATTACAGCATTGAGTATTCTTGGGTATGATGCTACAAGCTTGGCTCGCCTGTATTTGGGTAGCTATGTAGTCTCTCTTTATGTAGTGTTGTGTTGTCTCTCTTGTCATGATGTGTGTTTTGTCCTATATTCCTTTTTTTTTATTTTTTTTATCCCAGCCCCAGTCCCTGCAGGAGGCCTGTTGACTTTTGGTCAATATAAATAAGAATTTGTTCTTAACCGACTTGCCTAGTTAAATAAAGGTTAAATGAAATAAATACATATTTTGGGGAATTCTTCCCATTCTTCTCTGCAGATCCTCTCAAGCTCTGTTAGGTTGGATGGGGAGAGTTGCTGCACAGCTATTGTCAGGTCTCTCCAGAGATGTTTCAATCGGGTTCAATTTTGGGCTCTGGCTGGACCATTCAAGGACATTCAGAGACTTGTCCCAAAGCTACTCCTGCACTGTCTTGGCTGTGTGCTTAGGGTCATTGTCCTGTTGGAAGGTGAACCTTTGCCCCGGTCTGAGTTCCTGAGCAGGGTTTAATCAAGGATCTCTCTGTACTTTTATCCGTTCAGCATTGCCTCAATCCTTATTAGTCTCCCAGTCACTGCCTCTGAAAAACATCCCAACACCATGCTTCACCATAGGGATGGTGCCAGGTTTCCTCTGGACGTGACACTTGGCATTCTGGCCAAAGACTTCCTTCTTGGTTTTATCAGACCAGATAATCTTGTTTCTCGTGGTCTGAGAGTCTTTAGGTGCCTTTTGGCGAACTCCAAGTGGGTTATCATGTGCCTTTTACTGAGGAGTGGCTTCCATCTGGCCATTCTACCATAAAGGCCTGATTGGTTGAATCCTGCAAAAATGGTTGTCCTTCTGGAAGGTTCTCCCATCTCCACAGAGGAAGTCTAGAGCTCTGTCAGAGTGACCATCGGGTTCTTGGTCACCTCCCTAACCAAGGCCCTTCTCCCCCGATATCTCAGTTTGGCCGGGTGGCCAGCTCTAGGAATAGTCTGATGGAGGCTAATGTTTTCTTGGGGACCTTCAATGCTGCAGACATTTTTTGGTACCCTTCTCCAGATCTGTGCCTCGACAAAATCCTGTCTCGGAACTCTACGGACAATTCCTTCGACGTCATGGCTTGGTTTTTGCTCTGACATGCACTGTGGGACGTTATATGGATGTGTGCCTTTTCTAAATCATGTCCAATCAGTTGAATTTACCATAGGTGGGATACCAATCAAGTTGTAGAAGCATCTAAAACGTAATCAGTGGAAACAGGATATACCTGAGCTCAATTTCGAGTCTCATAGCAAAGGGTCTTAATACTTATGTTAATACGTTTTCTGTTTATTTGTAATAGATATGCAAACATTTAACTTCTTAAGGTATAGGGGGCAGCATTTTCACTTTTGGATAAATAGCGTGCCCAATTTCAACTTCCTGCTACTCATGCCAGAAATATAAGATATGCATATTATTAGTATATTTGGATAGAAAACAGTCTGATGTTTCTAAAACTGTTTGAAACATGTCTGTGAGTATAACATAACTTATGTAGCAGGCAAAACCCCGAGGACTAACCGTTCAATTTTTTTGGGGGGGGTCTCTGTCTGTTCACTGAGTTCTCATTGGCAAATGATATTTCTTAGGAACCTGTTTTCAGTTCCTACCGCTTCCACTGGATGTCACCAGTCTTTGGAATTTGGTTAAGGTTATTCATTTGTGCAATGAAGAAGTAGGCCATCTGGGAACTGTAACACTGTTGAGAGTGCGCAAGACGTGAAAAGTAGCATGGTTTGTTGTCTTCCTGTATTGAACACAGATAGACCCGTCTACAATTTGATCGATTATTAACATTTAAAAATACCCAAAGTTGTATTAAAAAAGTAGTTTGAAATATTTTGGCAAAGTTTATAGGCAACTTTTGAAATATTTTGTAGTGACGTTGCGTTTTTTGGAAGCTGTTTTTTTCTGGATCAAACGCGCTTTATAAATTGACATTTGGATATATATGGACGGTAATGCATGTTTTATATTTTATTTCTATGTTTTGTGTAGCGCCTGCAGGGTTGAAATATGCTACCCTCTTTGTTTATCAGATAATAACTTCTTATGCTTTCGCCGAAAAGCCTTTTTAAAATCTGACATTTTGGCTGGATTCACAACGAGTGTAAGCTTTAATTGAGTATCTTACATGTGTGATTTAACGAAAGTTAGATTTTATATAACTTTTTTGAATTTGCCGCACTGCATTTTCCCTGTTTTTTGTCCAAGTGGGACGCAACCGTCCCTATACCATAAGAAGTTAAGAGAGGGATGTGATCTTAGAAACTAGAAGAGTAAATGGATTCTATAACTTTGTAAAGTAACTAGTCACCGCCCCCTTTAGTGAGGTCCTAGAGCGTCTCAGCCTGACGGAACCACCCCTATACTGTATATAATGATGGGTTAAGAATGAACATATCAGACCAAAAAAACATTGAGCTGCAGCTCATGTTAAAAGTGGTTTAAACTTTGAATTTCAATACACAGTAGAGACGATAAAGTCACCTCTCGGAAAATCACTGGTACGGCTGATTAGCTGTCCTAAGTAAAGTATCTAGAAAAGCTCATTTAAGTGGGATCATTCCACTACTCTGTTCAAACCATCGTATTCTTCTACTCTCATCACCTCATTGGGAACCATTGACACGGCTGGCTAGCCTAGTTTCAAAGAAGTAGAATCAACTCTGTAGTTCTGTTCAGGACTACACGAAAAGTTACTGGATACTTAGAAGATTGTAGAATATTGTCCCTTTTGGACAATCAGAGCCTATCAAGCGTGCCGCAAAAAGGTCCAACACCCTTTCCAAGAAGGCATGGTTAAGACAAAAATACACCAAGAACCAAGACATTTCACATAAATACATTCATGATTTCTTACTCAAAGAGGGTGGCAGTTTGTGTGCAAAGTGTATGATTACTGTGAGAGTAGTTTCTAAATATACCGAAGTATTACATCTCTGTCCCACTCTGCCCCCCATCTCTTTTGTAACAAGCTGCCATATTGTGTCAGTCCACTAGGGACGTATTATGTGTGTATGTTTATACTGTGTTACCATTTAGTTAGCTAGTAAATAAATAATTAAATCAATTTGTGCAGTACTGAATCATAAGTAAGGCCTGGGTTTCGACTGTACAGAATGATATGAGGTTATGATTAATACAGTGCCTTGTGAAAGTATTCGGCCCCCTTGAACTTTGCGACCTTTTGCCACATTTCAGGCTTCAAACAGAAAGATATAAAACTGTATTTTTTTGTGAAGAATCAACAACAAGTGGGACACAATCATGAAGTGGAACGACATTTATTGGATATTTCAAACTTTTTTAACAAATCAAAAACTGAAAAATTGGGCGTGCAAAATTATTCAGCCCCTTTACTTTCAGTGCAGCAAACTCTCTCCAGAAGTTCAGTGAGGATCTCTGAATGATCCAATGTTGACCTAAATGACTAATGATGATAAATACAATCCACCTGTGTGTAATCAAGTCTCCGTATAAATGCACCTGCACTGTGATAGTCTCAGAGGTCCGTCAAAAGCGCAGAGAGCATCATGAAGAACAAGGAACACACCAGGCAGGTCCGAGATACTGTTGTGAAGAAGTTTAAAGCCGGATTTGGATACAAAAAGATTTCCCAAGCTTTAAACATCCCAAGGAGCACTGTGCAAGCGATAATATTGAAATGGAAGGAGTATCAGACCACTGCAAATCTACCAAGACCTGGCCGTCCCTCTAAACTTTCAGCTCATACAAGGAGAAGACTGATCAGAGATGCAGCCAAGAGGCCCATGATCACTCTGGATGAACTGCAGAGATCTACAGCTGAGGTGGGAGACTCTGTCCATAGGACAACAATCAGTCGTATATTGCACAAATCTGGCCTTTATGGAAGAGTGGCAAGAAGAAAGCCATTTCTTAAAGATATCCATAAAAAGTGTTGTTTAAAGTTTGCCACAAGCCACCTGGGAGACACACCAAACATGTGGAAGAAGGTGCTCTGGTCAGATGAAACCAAAATGGAACTTTTTGGCAACAATGCAAAACGTTATGTTTGGCGTAAAAGCAACACAGCTCACACCATCCCCACTGTCAAACATGGTGGTGGCAGCATCATGGTTTGGGCCTGCTTTTCTTCAGCAGGGACAGGGAAGATGGTTAAAATTGATGGGAAGATGGATGGAGCCAAATACAGGACCATTCTGGAAGAAAACCTGATGGAGTCTGCAAAAGACCTGAGACTGGGACAGAGATTTGTCTTCCAACAAGACAATGATCCAAAACAGAAAGCAAAATCTACAATGGAATGGTTCAAAATAAACATATCCAGGTGTTAGAATGGCCAAGTCCAGACCTGAATCCAATCGAGAATCTGTGGAAAGAACTGAAAACTGCTGTTCACAAATGCTCTCCATCCAACCTCACTGAGCTCAAGCTGTTTTGCAAGGAGGAATGGGAAAAAATGTCAGTCTCTCGATGTGCAAAACTGATAGAGACATACCCCAAGCGACTTACAGCTGTAATCGCAGCAAAAGGTGGCGCTACAAAGTATTAACAATAAATGTCGTTACACTTCATGATTGTGTCCCACTTGTTGTTGATTCTTCACAAAAAAATACAGTTTTATATCTTTATGTTTGAAGCCTGAAATGTGGCAAAAGGTCGCAAAGTTCAAGGGGGCCGAATACTTTCGCAAGGCACTGTAAGTTGACTGTTTATAGATGTGATAGGTTAAGACCTTAAATTTGGGAGATGGTAACTCTTTAAAGAACCACTCTCGTGGTGCCCCAATTCCTAATTAGTTGATTATTACATGATTCATTTAATAGGGTAACAATCAAACATAGTTAATTGATTAGATAAATAACAGTCATCAAATTCATGAAAGTAAAGTCACGACCAAGACTTGTTACATAATTTTTTTTGTTCAGTGTGTATTCAGTTCATCTACCAACATGTCTCCAATTTGTCTTCAACTCCTACTTGACTTTATGCCACAATCGGTGACATAAACCCACTTCAAATAACTCAATCCAAAAGAGGATAATCACTCCACAGGACTTTGTTGCGCTGTACCTAAGCTGAAGTATCCCTTCTTTCTTCTCATTACATCGTGGCCACTACATGTGTCTTTATGCCTCTATCGGACTGCAGTATGGTCCCTCTGTAATGCTCCTCCTCAGTTTGTCTGCATGTATAACTCAGACTCCTGGTCCCATGACAAGTCAGCCGACAAGACAAGCCTCACTGACTCTCACAGGCCCTCCATGGAATACCTGGACGTATCATACCGATGCCTTTGGTCTCTCGCAAGCAGAGTTAAAGGAAACGTTTTTCCAGAGTTTCAGGTTTTTATGAAAGATTTATGTTGTTTGCATGAGGCCTATAAATATAATCTCTGTGTGTGCTTGCGTGTGTGTATGTGATATTATTCCTCCTGTGGTCACGGAATGACTACAGTGCCTTCAGAAAGTATTCACACCCCTTGACTTTTTCCAAATTTTTGCTGTGTTACAGCATGAATTTAAAATTGAAATCAAGATCAGACCAGAGAGGTTTTCCAATGCCTTGCAAAGAAGGGCACCTAATCGTTAAAAAGAAAATAAGTGGACATTGAATATCCCTTTTAGCATGGTGAAGTTATTAATTACATCTTGGATGGTGTATCAATACACCCAGTCATTATAAAGGTGTACTGTAGGCGTCCTAACTCAGTTGCCGGAGAGGAAGGAAACTGCTCAAGGATTTCACCATTAAAGTCCAATGATGACTTTAAAACAGTTACAGAGTTTAATGGCTGTGATAGGAGAAAAGTGAGGATGGATCAACAACATTGTAGTTACTTTACAATACTAACCTAAATTACTGAGTGAAAAGAAGGAAACCTGTACAGAATAAAAATATTCCAAAACACGCATCATGTTTGCAGTAAGGCACTAAAGTAAAACTTCAAAAAATGTGGCAAAGAATTTAACTTTATGTCCTGAATAATAAATGCAACACAACACATCACTGAGTACCACTCTTCATATTATCGAACATGGTGGTGATTGCATCATGTTATGGGTTTGCTTGTCATCGGCAAGGACTAGGGAGCTTTTTTTAGGATAAGAAGAAACAGACTAGAGCTAAGCACAGGTCAAATCCTAGAGGAAAACCAAGGTCAGTCTGCTTTCCAACAAACACGGGGAGACAAATTCACCTTTCTGCAGGACAATAACCTAAAACACAAGGCCAAATATACGCTGGATTTCCTTACCAAGACGACATTGAATGTTTCTGAGTGGCCTAGTTAAAGTTTTGAACTAAATCGGCTTGAAAATATATGGCAAGACTTGAAAATGGCTGGCTAGTAATGGTCGACAACCAACTTGACACAGCTTGAATTTTGGGGGGAATAATAAGGTGCAAATATTGTACAATTCAGGTGTGCAAATCTCATAGAGACTTGTAATCACTGCAAAAGGTTATTCTAACATGTATTGACTCAGAGGTGTGAATACATATGTAAATGAGATATTTCTGTATTTCTTTTTCATTATGGGGTGTTTTGTGTAGGTGGGTGAGAAAATAATCTATTGTAATTATTTTGATTTCAGGCTGTAACACAACAAAATGTGGAATAAGTCAAGGTGCATGAATACTTTTGAAAGACACTGTATAGATTATAGTGGTAGTGCTGAGGGCTCAGTGGCACGGTGAGTGTTATAAATTATTCATACTGTATGCCACCATTAATAATAGAATGTGTATGCATCCCCCTCAGGTGTCCTGACAACACATGTATTATAAAGACAATGTCTGCAGCGCCTCAGATTAGTGAGCGATGAAATCTACTTAACCTCTCGTCGCCTCGTAACAAGATCAACCTGGTATGAGAGGACGACAAACAGGATAAGAGAAGAGAGGATGGGAACAGGGAAGAGGAACTAATTAGGGAAATAAACAGTATTTGCCATGTGGTAATGCTGTAGGAAAAGTGATCGAATATGCAATTTATTGAATGAAATAAGAAAACAGTCATCGGTGTAAATTGTTCTCCTCTGGGGGAATTTTAGATAATGTTGGTATTAATATCAATATGATACTTTCAAACATAATTTATTTGTGATTGGATGGAAGCAAGATGTTTTTGCATCCCAATATGCCATTTGATTGAACACACGACTCCCCAGTCCCACCACAGAGAATACATCACGGCTGATAAATCCTTGCTCATTCTAATTAAAGTCCCAGTTCATTCAAAAAAGTGATTTCCTTGTGTTTTATATATATTTCCACATCATGAGTTTGGAATAATACTGTGAAAATGTGAAAATGATGATAATGCCCTTTAAGTTTGAGAGCTGTTTGAATAGACCGCCTGAAATTTCAGCCTGTTTTGGAATGGAGTTTTGGCCTGACATCATCAGGCGGTTTATTGGTTAATAGACCAATAAGAATGAGAGTTCGACATCTTTGCCAATAATAGCTAGTTTTCAGTTTTCCCCTCCCTAATCAAATCACTCCTAGACAATACTAGAAACATTCTTGCTTGAGGAAGTGCTCTTTGCTAAGATTTTTTTTTTTACCATTTTAATTGAGAACAATCACCGTAAGGTACTTAATTGTTACTAAGAAATGTTTTGATATTGAGAAGAAGAAAAAAACAGCTGCAAAGGACCTTTAACTAAGTACAGCCATTGAAGCCATGGAAATGCCCTAGATGATGAGACGTATTCGAAATGAGTGAATATCCATTTTGAAATTAACCGCAGTCAAAGATGATTCTGCAAGAGAGGTATCACCACAGGCTTTGAAATTGAACATGAACAGCCCATTTATTAGCGTAATTCCATTCTTTAACTGGGATGTATAAGAATTTGGACTGTGTGCGTCATTCTAATGTGAATTTACATTTAATGGATGGAAGGTAAATTAATGAGTTAGGATTAATAAAATGAAAGAGAGTAACCTTGATTGATTTTGGGAAAACTTTTGTAACTAAGATAAAACTAGTGGAAGGGTTCTCCATGGAAATGAAACTTGAACATTAAAGCTTAATAAATGTGGAAATAGATGTTGAGAGAGGGAGAGAAAGAAACCTAGGATACCTCGTCAGTTGCACAACACGACGGGGGAAACGTACAGGAACTTGCGAGTTTCTGCTCCATCGACTTGGAGTACATGGTCATAAAATGTTATTACCATGGCTGTGTTCAACCTGCCCCAAACAGACACCAAAAAGGCTTTCAAAGATGTTCATTGGACCTAAGTGTCTGGTTAGACTGTAAACTCTCCTTCCAGACTCAAATGAAGCATCTCCAATCCAAAATGAAATCTAGAATCGGCTTCCTATTTCGCAACAAAGCCTCCTTCACTCATGCTGCCAAACATACCCTCGTAAAACATACCCTCGTAAAATACTACCCACCACTACAACCTGTATGCTCTTGTTTGTTGGCCCTCACTACATATTTGTCGCCAAACCCACTGGGTCCAGGTCATCTTTCAGTCTTTGCTAGGTAAAGCTCACTGGTTACCATAGCAACACCCACCCATAGCACGCGCTCCAGCAGGTATATTTCACTGATCATCCCCAAATCCAACACTTCTTTTGACCGCCTTTCCTTACAGTTCTCTGCTGCCAATGAATGGAACGAATTGCAAAAATCACTGTAGCTGGAGACATATCTCCCTCTCTAACTTTAAGCATCAGATGTCAGAGCAGCTTACCGATCACTGTACCTGTACACAGCCAATCTGTAATACCCAACTACCTCATCCCCATATTGTTATTTATCTTCTTGCTCTTTTGCACCCCAGTATCTCTACTTGCACATCATCATCTGCACATCTTTCACTCCAGTGTTAATGCTAAGTTGTAATTATTTTGCCTCTATGGCCTATTTATTGCCACTGTACATAGATTGTTCTATTGTGTTATTGACTGTACGTTTGTTTGTGTAACTCTGTGTTGTTGTTTTTGTTTCACTGCTTTGCTTTATCTTGGCCAGGTCGCAATTGTAAATGAGAACTTATTCTCAACTGGCCTACCTGGTTAAATAGAGGTGAAATAAATAAAAATTAAATAAAATAGATTCACGGACTACGCAATCGCAATTGCACTGCACACTGCCCTTACCCACCTGGACATAAAAACTGCATATGTGAGGATGATGTTAATTAACTAAAGCTCGGCCTTCAATACCATAGTGCCCTATAAGGTCAATACAAAGCTCAAAGCCTTGGGCCTGAACTCCTCCCTATGACACTGGGTCCTGGACTTCCTGATGGGCCATCCCCAGGTGGTGAAGGTAGGCAACATTACCTGCTCGATACTGATCCTCAACACGGGGGCCTCACAAGGGTGTGTCCTCAGGCCCCTCCTGTATTCTCTGTATACCGACGACTGCATGGCCTCATACAGTTCCAATGAATGATAAGATGGCGCCGAAGAGGATGGCTGACGATTTACATGCTCCTAGTCAACTGTGCTATTTTGTATTGTTTGTAAATGATTTTTTTTAACTTATTTTGTACATAATGTTGCTGCTACCGTTATTTATGACCGAAAATAACTTCTGGACATCAGAACAGCGATTACTAACCTCGAACTGGAAGAAGCTTTTTCCTTTATCGAGTCCGACGAGAAGGATAATTTTTTATCCTACATTTATATTTTACTGTCTGTTTACCACCACAGGCCGATGCTGGCACTAAGACCGCACTCAACCAACTCTATAAGGCTATAAGCAAACAATAAAATACTAATCCAGAAGCGGCACTCCTAGTGGCCGGGTACTTTAATGCAGGAAAACTTAAATCAGTTTCACCATGTGCAACCAGAGGGAAAAAAACTCTAGACCACCTTTACTCCACACACAGAGATGCATACAAAGCTCTCCCCTGCCCTCCATTTGGCAAATCTGACCATAATTGTATCCTCCTGATTCATGCTTACAAGCAAAAACTAAAGCAGAAAGTACCAGTTACTCGCTAAATACGGAAGTGTTCAGATGACGCGGACGCTACGTTACGGGACTGTTTTGCTAGCACAGACTGAAATATGTTCCAGGATTCATCCAAATGGCATTGCCTATACCACCTCAGTCATCGGCATCATCAATAAGTGTATCGACGACATGGTCCCCACAGAGACCGTAGGTACATATCCCAAACAGAAGCCATGGATTACAGGCAATATCCGCATCAAGCTAAAGGCTAGAGCTGCCGCTTTCAAGGAGTGGGACACTACTCCGGACATTTATAAGAAATCCTGCTATGCCCTCAGACGAACCATCAAACAAGCAATGCGTCAATACAGGATTAAGACTGAATCCTACCACACAGGCTCTGATGCTCGTCGAATGAGGCAGGGTTTGAAAACTATTACGGGCTACAAAGGAAAACCCAGACTCCAGCTGCCCAGTGACGCGAACCTACCAGACGGGGTAAATGTCTTTTGTGCTCGCTTCGAGGCAAGCAACACTGAAGCATGCATGAGAGCACCAGCTGTTCTGGAAGACTGTGTGGAATTCTCTTTAGCCGATGTGAGCAAGAACTTTAAGGGCTTGTAAGTAAGCATTTCACGGTAAGGTTTACACTTTTATTCAGCGCATGTGACAAATAAAGTTTGATTTGATAGAAACGCCATCATCAAGTTCGCTTACAACATGACAGTAGTAGGCCTGATCACCAACAACAACGAGACAGCCTAAAGGGAGGCGCTAGGCACTCTGACGGCATGGTGTCAGGAAAACAATCTCTTCCTCAACATTAGCCAAACAAATGAGCTGATTGTGGACTTCAGGAGGAACCAAACTAGACACATCCCCATCCCCATCAAAGGAGTACCGTGGACATGGTCAATAACTCCTCACAGAAGCGAAATGGTCTAACAAAACAGATACGGTAGTGAATAAGGCACGACAGTGACTCTTCAATCTCAGGATGCAGAAGAAATGTGGCCTGTTCCCAAGAGCCCTCACAGTGTTCGGGCTGCATTACAGCCGGGTACTGCAACTCTACCGGCGCAGAATGTAAGGCTCTTCATGCAGCCTAACACACCATTGGGTGCACACTGCCTGCCCTACAGGACACCGATAACATCAGGTGTTGCAGGAAGACCAAGAAGATCATCAGAGACTACAGCCACCCAAGCCATGCCCTGTTCTCCCCGCTTCAATCACTCAGATGCGAGCAGTACAGGAGCATCATGGCAAAAACTGAAAGACTGGCTAATAGTTTCTATCCTCAGACCATCATGCTGCTGAATAGCCACCACTTTGCAGATATATTTCTCACGTGCAGCACATAGTATTTGTTTTACAGTCCTTCTTTGGGGGGCAGAATTGACTTTGTCAAGTCCATCTGTCACATCAAGCACAACCCACATCTACTGGTTCTTCCCTGGGCCTCCACTGGTCAGCTTTCCTGTGTAGACTTGCATCTTCCAAGCATAGCTGGATTGTGTGTGCCAGGCCACCCATATCTTGATGCCATAAATTTGTATTCTCTAGGATTATTTTTTCGATGGCTGGTGTGATGGACATGTAGAATGTGGAGGCGATGTCTTGGGCATGGGCAACTGCATGTCTTGTGGGCCCCATCCTTATGATATTTTGTGCTGCCATCCTGCCCTTGTTGTCATATGGTGACAAGGACCATGTTATTTTGCTGTTCTTTGACAAAAATGTCTCTCTTTTTCTTCCCCATCTTCTTCTTCAGATACCTCCTCCTCTTCAAAATCATTGTTCCTATTGGACATCTGAAAAACCAGATCTACGACCTTTTGGACACTGAAACGTGCACTCATGGCTTCAGCAAAGAGAGAACTGGGGGGACTGTCATCTGCAGCACCTTTATAGACTCTGACTGCATTCCCCGTTAGTAAACAATGCTTTCAAGAAATGTGTATTTTCTCTGAAAATGTTTTTATTTTGTCTGTGAACTTGAGTCATGTGTGGGGTCGTGGAGGGGAGATGCTGCACATGCTCAAGAAAGTTCTAGTTTTCAATCAGTAGCACACATAATCTAAATGTTTCATTGTGTGTGTTTGTGTGTGTGTGTCTTTGTGGTTTTTGTGTTGTGTAAATTATTTTATAGCTGCCTGGTCAAAAATGACCCTAATGCAATCTTTGTACCCTGGTGGTGTACAGCTTTCATAGAAATATGAACAAAGGCGATGTTAAACTTTTTCTAATTTTGGGGTCACTCTAGGAAAAGGCATACAATTTAAAGGGGGGTGCCATAATCGACGTCCATGTCATCGGCGCCCGGGGAGCAGTTGTTGGGGGTTAACTGCCTTTGCTTAAGGGCAGAACGGCAGATTTTTACACCTTGTCGGCTTGGGGATTCTTAACCACTAGGCTAGAGAGAGACAGCTAGAGACAAAGGGAGAGATGCATCCAATGGCCACTAACTATTAATGAATCACCTTTTCTATATTATTCTGGTAGTGTTGTTTTTCTGTGTCATTCTTTTGCACACCTACATGGACTATCAATGCTCCTTTTGTCTCTGTGGAAACCAAGAACATTTTCCTCTCCGACTGACATTTTATTTATTGGGGTGTCTGTAAAGGTTACATTACCCACCACAGTGAGGTTGGCCTTTTCTCTTAGTAAATGCATTTGGGTTTTGTCCTCCTTGCTCTATTGAAATGTTAAATGGGAAACTCACGCTGTGCAATGATTTTACTAAAGAACTGCATCTATTTCTTGCCATGGCAACGGATGATTACAGAATTATACATATTCAGAAAGTCTGTGTAATGACCTTGATAAACTCATCACTGGCTCAACAGACTACACACTAAAAGCAAATGGTTTTATATAGTGCCACATCAGGTTAATTTGGCTTGTAAACATAGTGGAACCCTTTTTGTTATATGGAACCTTTTTTTGAAGGTTCTATAAAGAACCATGCTCATAAGGTTCTAAATGGAACATGTATGGGGCTATAAAGAACATTTCCTAAGGTTCTATAAAGAACCATTAAAAAAAGGCTCTATGTAACAGGCAGGTCACCTGTGATACAAGTCCGTATTCGACATCCATTCATATCTGAGGACGTCAGGAGATCACGTGGAAACCGGGCACTAGGGGCAACAGTGAGTGCTGTTGAATTTGTTTCTGTTTGTTGCTGACATTTTTAGTCTTTGTATGCTTGAATGTTTGTTTCTGTCTTTTGGAACGCCATTTAAAAGGAAAAAACAGGCTTCCCAATGGAGAGCCAGTATTAAAGTCACATGTTGTACTATAACAGAGGACTTGTTATAGTACCTAAAGTAGTCCTTGTCTTAGGGTGTGAAAACATTACCTTATCAAGATATGGGTATAGGGCTGATTGTACAATGAGCTATGTATCTGATTGATTGACTGCGTTTATATAGCGCTTTTCCACCTACAGTAGGCACTCGAAGCGCTTTACATAAAAAGGATGAATGTCACCTCTTCCAATACCAATGGGTAGCACCCACTTCAGTGTAGTAAAGCAGCCATTTTGTGCCAGAATGCTCACCACACATCAGCTATCATGTATGTATTGTCTGTATTGAGCTGGTAAAGAGGCAGCTATAATACATCTAGATTCAAATTTCACTGACTACAAATGCGAGGAGAAAGGTCAGTAAAACATATTTTCATACCTGTAATGGCTCTAGATAATATAACACTCCTAGCTTGGCTACCTGTAATGGGCACAACACTCCAACACTGCTGGCTTGGCTACCTGTAATGGGCACAACACTCTAACACTCCTAGGTTGGTTCTCTTCAGGGTAACAGAAGCTGCAAAGACTGTGTCCCAAATTACACCCTATTCCAATTTTTGTTTAACTTTATTTATCCAGGCGAGTCAATTAAGAACAAATTCTTATTTACAATGACAGCCTGGCCTATGGGTCCTGGCCAAAAGTAGTGTACTATATAAGGTAAAGTGTGACCTGCTGTCTCGACTTGAATGCTTGGCTTTGAAAATCCAACTGACATTTACACCTGAGGTACTGACCTGTTGCACCCTCTACAACCATTGTGATTATTATTTGACCCTGTGGGTCATCTATGAACGTTTGAACATCTTGAAGAACAATCTGGGCTTAATTGCCATGTACTCTTATAATCTCCACCCGGCACAGTCAGAAGAGGACTGAGTTTCTGTATAAGCACTTTGTGACATCTGCTGATCTAAAAATGGCTTTATAAATATGTGATAAATGTGATTTTCTGGATTTTTGTTTTAGATTCCGTCTCTCACAGTTGAAGTGTACCTATGATAAAAAATGACAGACCTCTACATGCTTTGTAAGTAGGAAAACCTGCAAAATCGGCAGTGTATCAAATACTTGTTCTCCCCATTGTATATCTCACGAGGTATGTTTATTGTTAGAGAAAATGACGGTATTTTCTAAAGGTCTCTCTTGATCAAAACATCGGCCCCCACCGCTGTGAATGTCACACAGAGCTCTAGCTTGGCTTCATGAACTCGTCCGGAACTCGCTTTTCATCTCATAGTATTATTGTCCATACAGTGCCTTGCGAAAGTATTCGGCCCCCTTGAACTTTGCGACCTTTTGCCACATTTCAGGCTTCAAACATAAAGATATAAAACTGTATTTTTTTGTGAAGAATCAACAACAAGTGGGACACAATCATGAAGTGGAACGACATTTATTGGATATTTCAAACTTTTTTAACAAATCAAAAACTGAAAAATTGGGCGTACAAAATTATAAGTATATGACAAACAGAAAGTGTCTTTTGTTTAAAATCTATGAATTATTTTAAAATTATCTCT
This sequence comes from Oncorhynchus clarkii lewisi, assembly GCF_045791955.1. Lineage (NCBI taxonomy): Eukaryota > Metazoa > Chordata > Actinopteri > Salmoniformes > Salmonidae > Oncorhynchus > Oncorhynchus clarkii. The sequence goes on from NC_092165.1 coordinate 29,492,529, forward strand.
GAATGTGCTGTAGTGATGGAACCACTCTCTCCTGCTGCGCTACAATGCTTTGTCAATGGCTGAGATGTCGGGTTAAGCCAGGAGTTGATGGACAGTTGGAAGAGCAAATTAAATAGTATGAGGGACATCCCAGCTTCAAGTGGTTTCAGATTTCACATCCTATGTCACACTGTGCCATGGGAACCAGAGCTATCTCTCAGTGCAAGGCATTTCAAGCCATTTCCTTAATTTCTAATAAAAAATGTCAGTCGGAACCAGTACCAGAACCAAGCAGGTTCCTTAAACAGGGGTCTTTATATCTAAGCTAATGAGCCAAATATGTTTATGGTCCAATAGCATAATTAAAAGGATCCACCTTCCTGTGCAGTTTACACAATCATATTGAAGTTATTGTTAATTAATATAATCAACAGTAAGTGCTGTTACCTTCAAGTGGGTTTTGGTTTTGCTAGGGTGTTGTGGATGGTGGTCAGAAGTTTACATACACTCAATTAGTATTTGGTAGCATTGCCTTTAAACTGTGTAACTTGGGTCAAACGTTTCAGGTATCCTTCCACAAGCTTCCCACAATAAGTTGGGTGAATTTTGGCCCATTCCTCCTGACAGAGCTGATGTATCTGAGTCAGGTTTGTAGGCCTCCTTGCTCGCACACACTTTTTCAGTTCTGCCCACAAATGTTCTATGGGATTGAGGTCAGGGCTTTGTGATGGCCACTCCAATATCTTGACATTGTTGTCCTTAAGCCATTTTGCCACAACTTTAGAAGTATACTTGGAGTCATTGTCCAATTGGAAGACCCATTTGTAACCAAGCTTTAACTTCCTGACTGATGTCTTGAGATGTTGCTTCAATATATCCACATAATTTTCCAATCTTCATGATGACATCTATTTTGTGAAGTGCACCAGTCCCTCCTGCAGCAAAGCACCCCCACAACATGATTCTGCCACCCCCGTGCTTCACGTTTGGGATGGTGTTCTTCGGCTTGCAAGCCTCCCCCTTTTTCCTCCAAACATAACGATGGTCATTATGGCCAAACAGTTCTATTTTTGTTTCATCAGACCAGAGGACATTTCTCCAAAAAGTACGATCTTTTGTCACCATGTGCAGTTGCAAACCATAGTTTGGCTTTTTATGGAGGTTTTGGAGCAGTGGCTTCTTCCTTGCTGAGCGGCCTATCAGGTTATGTCGGTATAGGACTCGTTTTACTGTGGCTATAGATACTTTTGTACCTGTTTCCTCCAGCATCTTCACAGGGTCCTTTGCGGTTGTTCTGGGATTGATTTGCGCTTTTTTCACCAAAGTACGTTCATCTCTAGGATACAGAACACGTCTCCTTCCTGAGTGGTATGATGGCTGCGTAGTCCCATGGTGTTTATACTTGTGGACTATTGTTTGTACAGATGAACGTGGTACCTTCAGGCATTTTGAAATTGCTCCCAAGGATGAACCAGACTTGTGGAGGGCTACAATTTAGTTTTTTAGTTCTTGGCTGATTTCTTTTGAATTTGCAATTATGTCAAGCAATGAGGCACTGAATTTGAAGGTAGGCCTTGAAATACATCCACAGGTACACCTCCAATTGACTCAAATTGTGTTATTTAGCCTATCAGAAGCATCTAAAGCCATGACATAATGTTCTTGAATTTTCCAAGCTGATTTAAGGCACAGTCATCTTAGTGAATGTAAACTTCTGACACACTGGAATTGTGATACAGTGAGTTATAAGTGAAATAATCTGTCTAAACAATTGTTGGAAAAATGACTTGTGTCATGCACAAAGTAGATGTCCTAAGCAACTTGCCAAAACTATAGTTTGTTAACAAGAAATGTGTGGAGTGGTTGAAAAACAAGTTTTAATGACTCCAACCTAAGAGTATGTAAACTTCCGACTTCAACTCTAGTACCTAAACTTAACCTTAACACTTAAAACATTTGATGTTTGAGAAATGTGGATGAACGGCTAATTCTGACTTGAGACTGTGAGAGCTTGTTTATATAACACCAACAAAGGGTTCCACTATGGTTACAAACCTTTTTGGGGCTATATAGAACCATTTTTTATTGTTCTTTACAGAAGAACCCAGAACCTTTATGGATAATCTTTCTCAATCTCAAAGGTTATTAGTAGAAAGACACAGGTTGTTATTTATTTTATTTGGGTATATTATTAGATTTCCATAGGTTTTCTTACTGGGATTATTAAAAACATGAATTTGAATTTGTTGTGCTAGCTCTGGACAGCTACATGACCCTTGGGAGAGAATTGAGATCTTCTGACTTAGTCAACCGTTCTCAATTGATACAAGGTCATACATTTCATAAAAATCCATTGCTAGGCATATTTATATATATCATGCAATACCAAGGCCATACATACATTTCATTAACTTCTTGATCCTACTTGAGACGCAGACGTATGTATTAAAGGAGTAGAATCTGTTCCAAATTCCATGGAATTGGTCTGATTTAATGTCTGCTTTGTTTACGAACCAACACACGCCTTCCTTCTTGTTTCGCCCATTGACGAGCAAGACTAAGTAACTAGTGTACATTGCATTCACCAATGTACCTTGTTTTAATGATATCTGTGTAACGGCTGTCATGGGTTGAAGAAGGTGAAGAGGACCAAAGTGCAGCGTGGTATGTGTTCATGATGTATATTTATTTTAACTCAGAACACTACGACCAAAATAACAAAAATAGACCAACACGAAACAGTTCTGTCTGGTACAGAGACAGGCTGCCTAAGTATGGTTCTCAATCAGAGACAACGATAACCAGCTGCCTCTGATTGGGAACCATACCAGGCATAAACATAGAAACACAACACTTAGACATACAACATAGAATGCCCACCTACATCACACCCTGACCAAACGAAAAATAGAAACATACGAAGCAATCTACGGCCAGGGCGTGACAATCTGAATCAAATCAAATCAAATTGTATTTGTCACATGTGCCAAATACAACAGGCCTTACAGTGAAATGCTCACATACCTAAATACCTAAAAAGTAACAGATAAGAATAACAAATAAATAAAGAGCAGCAGTAAATAATAATAGCGGGGCTGTATACAGGGGGTACCGGTACAGGGTAATTGAGGTAATATGTACATGAAGGTAGAATTACTAAAGTGACTATACATAGATAATAAGAGAGTACCAGCAGCATAGAATGGGGGGGCAATGCAAATAGTCTGGGTAGCCATTTGATTAGATGTTCAGGAGTCTTATGGCTTGGGGGTAGAAGCTGTTTAGAAGCCTCTTGGACCTAGACTTGGTGCTCCGGTACTGCTTGCGGTAGCAGAGAGAACAGTCTAGGGTGGCTGGAGTCTTTGACAGGAGGAATAATGGTCTGGAGTCTTTTAGGGTCTTCCTCTGACACCGCCTTGTATAGAGGTCCTGGATGGCAGGAAGCTTGGCCCCGGTGATGTACAGGGCCATACACACTTCCGTCTATAGTGCCTTGTGGTCGGAGGCTGAGCAGTTGCCATGAATGTTGAGTGTTCAGTGTTTACCACGGTGAGCAGAGACACTAGCATCATCTCCTGTTTCCCTGACCATCACTTTGACCTTGGGAGTCTACAGAGGTCATCTAATGAATAAAGTTTGGCATTGTTTTTGTCTTTAAGACACATTTGACCGGAAGGTCATTAAATGCTTGCTTTGTGTGCCTTGAATGGAAGGAGAGGATAAACTAATTATTTTGTCAACCCAGACAACACAGGAGCTAATTGTGTTTTCTGAATATTAAAACAAACCTGCATGTTTGAATGCACCCTTCCTCAATTTGAGTTGTTGTGCTCTATGGTATTGTGTTATCCATAGAAGGACCAAATAGACTAGGGAAATTCACCTCATAATTGTGCCAGATAGTTAACCACACTTTTATAACAAGTGAATGGCATTAATCCTATATTCATCCAAATCATATATGGTGTTTAGATACACAAGTACTGGGATTAGTACATGTTTGAGCCCTCATAGGGCTCTGCTCAAAGGTAGTGCGCTATACATGGCATAGGGTGCCATTAGAGACAGGTTTGGCAGCAGATGTCTGTGACTCTATGGATTTGATACCCCCGAGATGCTTTTAAATACTGACTTTTATATACTTTAGGTCTACAGGTATCAAACTGTTGAAACGGTGGTAATGTATCGAACCAGGTTTAGGCCTTACTGTGTCGATAAGATACACCACAACCCAACACTATGACACGTCAAATGAGCTTTTAACCTCATTAGTCCCAAGCCTTCTTTATCTGCTTGTATAGCCCTTGTATTTAGCCTCACATTGACATGTTTAACCATTTAATTTCCAGGACAGGCAGGGCTACAAGTAGAATGAATCTCATTCCAAAATCATGTGCATTAATATGGAGTTGGTCCCCCTTTAGCGGCTATAACAGCCTTAGCGGCTATAACAGCCTCCATTTAGCGACAAGAGCTTTAGTGAGGTTGGGTACTGATGTTGGGCGATTAGGCCTGGCTAGTAGTCAGGGTTCCAATTCATCCCAAAGTTGTTTGATTGGGTTGAGGTCAAGGCTCTATGCAGGCCAGTCAAGTTATTTCCAACAATCTCAACAAACCATTTCTGCATGGACCTCGCATTGTCGTGCTAAAACAGGAAAGGGCCTTCCCCAAACTGTTGTCACAAAGTTGGAATCCTCTAGAATGTAATTTCATGCTGTAGCATTAAGATTTCCCTTCACTTGAACTAAGGGGCCTAGCCTGAACCATGAAAAACAGTCCCAGACCATTATTTCTGCTCCACCAAACTTTACAGGTGGCACTATACATTCGGCAGGTAGCTTTCAGGTAGCTTTCCGCCAAACCCAGATTCGTCCATCGGACTGGTGGTGGATGGTGAAGCCTGATTCAAAACTCCAGAGAATGTGTTTCCACTGCAACAGAGTCCAATAGCGGCAAGCTTTACACCACTCCAGCCGACGCTTGGCATTGCGCATGGTGATCTTAGGCTTGTGTGTGGCTGCTCAACCATGAAAACCCATTTCATGAATCTCCCGGAGAAAACAGGTATTGTGCTGATGTTGCTTCCAGAGCCAGTTTGGAATTCGGTACTGAGTGTTGCAACCGATGCTACGCTCTTCAGCAGTTGGCGGTCCCATTCTGTGAGCTTGTGTAGCCTACCACTTCACAGCGACTTTTTGACCGGTGCAGCTCTAGCAGAGCAGAAATTTGATGCTCGATTTTATACACCTGTCAGCAACTGGTGTGGCTGAAATAGCTGAATCCACTAATTTTAAGGGGTGTCCACATACTGTTGTGTATATGAGTTGTGTTACTGTATTATGGACTATGATTGGGCGGTATACAGATTTTCATACCGTCATAAGAAAATAAACAAATTGCAAAGACAGGTAATCCATCTCATAAGTTATACATATATAGGTAAGAGCTATCTAATACATTTTTGGTGAGTTTGGACATTTACAAGTAAATGTGAACAAGAGACATTATGCAAATGAACAAAGTTTTGACCCATGCTTGTCTGTTAGGAAGAACAGTACTGTCACTGGAGCAGCATGTGTACAAACTATGTGTCTGTGGAGTCTAGAGTTCAATTTTTCACGCGTAAGAAATATCTTGTTGTGTTTTGGAAATGCAGATCTAAAATGCTTCTTTATTATAATTTCTGCTTGGCATCAGACTGATTTTGTGCTTTAGTTGCACTTCTCCACTTGGCTGAGAATTCACTAAATGGCGTTTTATCAGCAGAAGGCTCTGACTGACGTGTAGCTACTTTTCTCTGGTACTTTTAGGTGCAGCCTACTTTTCTCAGGTGAAATGCAAGATTAACTTTAAACAAAATGGTAGGAAATGTCGCTGACTACATTCTTTCTATGTTTAACATTAGAAATAGAATGGCCATGCCATCGCCAAAAAATTGCCACTGCATACCATGAATATGATACTGTATTTTTACAGCCAAATTAAGGTGGTAATGCGCAAGGACAAGTATGATGCTGTACGCTTGGGACTCAACCTCACTTGGAATTTTAACTCACTAGCTACCTAAAGTTCCTGCTGTGCTACCATTTCTTTGGACATAATGAAGATTAGCTATATATTTATTGCCAAGAACACACGTCTACATTTTGCCTAAAGTTGCAGTAATATCAAAGTAAATAAAAACAAAAACTTGAAACGTGTTATTTCTATAAAATGACACTATGCTGCTGTGTTCTGATTTCAATTAATGCTAAATAATGTATTGTGACCACATTTGGGACTTAATCTTAAATGGGATTTGAACTTGTAACCTGAAATATCCTGCTACAGTGCAGCTACACCACAAGATCTGAGAGCGTGAAAGAGATATGGGCCACAGACGTATTGAAAATAATGTTTTTCTGCACTTTGCTAAAAGCGGCCCAGAATCAAGTAAATAATTGTCCATTGATGACCACCAAAGTATCATTAACTAGCAGTGCTCAAGTACACTTAACGTCATACATGAATTCTTTGGGAATTTTTATTTAAAGCTTCTTGGTTGGGAGTGCATCGATGTTTCTGCAGTGCCACTAGGTTCATTCTTATTGATTGGAACATATATTAACAAACTAAAAAAATAATGGTATGGTTAGGGTATACTACAGTGTTGTTCCCTGGAGTATGCTATCTTGTAGGTAGAGTATAATGGGAAATTCATGCTGGGATGGGCATGCCCTGAACTCGTGAAGTGAGAGCTACTGGAGCACAATTGGAGTGGGCGAGAAGGCTGCCGCTCCAGCCTTTGGGAATCTTACGCCATGCTCCAGTCAAATTGGGCACGCTCCGCTCGTCGCTCCACTCTGTTCAGCTCACATACTCTGGTTCCTGCAGATGCAGGAATCACCACATGAAGCAAAGTCCTGAATTGCGTGCTGCAGTTCAAATCAAATAAAATTGTATTTCATCACATGCCGAATACAACAGGTGAAATGCTTACTTACGAGCCCCTAACCAACAATGCAGTTTAAAAATATGGATAAGAATAAGAAATAAAAGTAACAAATAATCAAAGAGCAACAGTAAAATAACAATAGTGAGACAATATACAGGGGGGTACCGGTACAGAGGTTTTCATCGGCAGGGACTGGGAAACTGGTCAGAATTGAAGGAATGATGGATGGCGCTAAATACAAGGAAATTGTTGAGGGAAACCTGTTTCAGTCTTCCAGAGATTTGAGACTAGGACAGAGGTTCATCTTCCAGCAGGACAATGACCCTGAGCATACTGCTAAAGCAAAACTTGAGTGTTTTAAGAGGAAACTTTTAAATGTCTTGGAATGGCCTAGTCAAAACCCAGACCTGAAACCAATTGAGAATCTGTGGTATGACTTAAAGATGGCTGTACACCAGCGGAACCCATCCAACTTGAAGGAGCTGGAGAAGTCTTGCCTTGAAGAATGGGTATAAATCCCAGTGGCCAAGCTTATAGAGACATATCCCAAGAGAGTTGCAGCTGTAATTGCTGCAAAAGGTGGGTCTACAAAGTATTGACTTTGGGGGGGGGGGGGATAGTTATGCACACTCAAGTTTTCAGTTTTTATTTCTTGTTTGTTTCACAAAAAAATAATATTTTGCATCTTCAAAGTGCTAGGTATGTTGTGTAATTCAAATGATACAAACCCCCAAAAATATATTTTAATTCAAGGATGTAATGCAACAAAATAGGTAAAATGTCAAGGGGAATACTTTTGCAAGGCACTTTAGGTCACAAATGTGGAATAAGTCAAGGGGTATGAGTACTTTCTAAAGGGAATTTAAATACCTGGTATTTTCTGTATTGTAAAATAGCTACCAAATAACCTATAAAATGAGGATGATATCATGGTGGTTACTCCTCAATGCTTGTTACACTTGAACACTGTGTTACTGTATTTATGGGGTTCACAGGATGACTGAAAGGACGCAAGTTCAGTTGGATAAGAACGCAAGCTCTCTATCATTTAGGAACTATCTTCCTTTATGTGCAATCGCTGAAAGCATTACCATGTTGATTTCAATCTCAGCTGGTACACTCAACATTAGCGTTCCAAAATACATCACAACACTTTCACAGCTGTAATACACTGACTGTGCATGCGGCAGGACTTCCGGTTTCTAATTTTACAGAACAAAAATATACACTTTTCACTACGTTCAGACCACATAATAGGGCAACAATATTTGATTATGCAGATACTGTATATTATTCACAATATTTCACATTGCCCATCTGCATTATTTAAATCTAACATTAATTTGCATTAGACAAAGTTCACTTGATCAATAGTTATTGATCTAGTATCCTAAGGTGCCACTTTGTCTCCGGGTTTCTTACGAAAGGAAATTTTGCAATCGGATATGCGATAACCCAGCATCTCCCCAAAACAGATGCCCCATTCCCCATATGTGCCAATATGCATCTACTGGAATAGTGTGGCCAGACGTGGATCGTCTGGGATCTGGGGGAACTTGAACTTGGCTCTGCGGGGAGAACCTCTACAGGCAGCATCTGTCCACACCTACATTTCCAGCCAGCGATGACAAGCCGCTACGCTGCTAGGGGATGGAGTTGGTTGCGCACCCTATTGTCTTTATAATGCACACATTTTGACCAGGGCCCATAGTCCACTATGTAGGGAATAGGGTGTCATTTGGGATGGGCGGTGAATAGCTATGTATTCCACCTTGGAATACCAGGCCCCTGATGCATCATTTTAGAAGTTGCTAGGCAGGATGGGAACATAATTTGTTCTCCAACACGCTACAGTGCATGACTTCTTGCGCTGTAACTCCATTTTGACACCTGAGTTCTTTTGCCAAGACTCCATTTTTTATGATTAGACAGAATGTGCAGGGAAGTTGTTTCACTAATAACTTTTATACCAACACTGTTGGTATAACACAGTCCACACAATCATTCACAAACTTGATAGTGCATCTAACACCCCCGCAGAAGCATCTGAAACTCATTATCATATTTCAAAAACACATTTCCCTTGCTCTGCAGAGTAAATGATGGTATGGCATTGTCGCTGGTGAAGAGCAGCAGTCCTATGTTAGACCGTTCTATGACAAGGTGGATATCATACACGAGGAATAAATACACAATGAGTAACGATAATTTGGCAAAATACACGCGGTATTAATACCGAGTCGATGTGCAGGGGTATGGGGTAATTGAGGTAGATAGTGCCTTCGGAAAGTGTTACAGCCTTATTCTAAAATGCCTTACATTGATTTTTCCCCTCATCAATCTACATGCAAAAACAGGTGTTTATACATTTTTGCAAATGTATTAAATATTTTAAACATTTAAATCACATTTACATAAGCATTTAGACCCTTTGCTCAGTACTTTGTTGAAGCACCTTTAGCAGGGATTGAGTCTTCTTGCGTATGACGCTACAAGCTTGGCACACCTATATTTGGAGAGTTTCTCCCATTCTTCTCTCCTCTCAAGCTCTGTCAGGTTGGATGGGGAGCATAGCTGCGCAGCTATTTTCTCTCCAGAGATGTTCAATTGGGTTCAAGTCCAGGCTCTGGCTCTGCCACTCAAGGACATTCAGAGACTTGTCCTGAAGCCACTCCAGCATTGTCTTGGCTGTGTGCTTAGGATCGTTGTCCTGTTGGAAGGTGAACCTTCACCCCAGTCGGAGGTCCTGAGCGCTCTGGAGCAGGTTTTCATCAAGGATCTCTCTGTACTTTGCTCTGTTAATCTTTTCCTCAATACTGACTAGTCTCGCAGTCGCTGCCGCTGAAAAACATATCCACAGCATGATGCTGCCACCACTATGCTTCACCATAGGGATGGTGCCAGGTTTCCACGTGACGCTTGGGATTCAGTCCAAAGAGTTGACCAAGTGTTTTGATACCCTTCCCCAGATCTGCGCCTCGACACAATCCTGTCTTGGACCTCTATGGACAATTCCTTTGACCTCATGGCTTGTTTTTTGCTCTGACATAAAGTATAGACAGGTGTGTGCCTTTCCAAATGATGTCCAATCAATTGGATTTAGTACAGGTGGACTCCAATCAAGTTATAGAAACATGTCAAGGATGATCAATGGAAACAGGATGCACCAAAGCTCAATTTCGAGTCTCATAGCAGGGTCTGAATACTTACGTAAATAAGGTATTTCTGTTTTCTATTTTTAATACATTTGGTAAAATTTCCCCAAAACAGTTTTTGCTTTGTCATTATGGGGTATTGTAGGTAGATTGCTGAGGATTTTTTTTTGATCCAATTTTAGAATCAAATATTTTTTAGCCTCCTGAGGGGGAAGAGGCATTGTTGTACATTCTTCACAACTGTGTTGGCGTGTATGGACCATGTTAATTCCTTAGTGATGTGGACACCGAGGAACTTGAAGCTCTCGACCCACTGCACTACATTCTCGCAATGTGGATGGGGGCGTCTCCATGTCCTATAGTCCACGATCAGCTTCTTTCTCTTGCTGACTTTGAGGGAGAGGTTGTTGCCCTGGCACCACACTGCTAGGTCACTGACATCCTCCCTATAGGCTGTCTCATTGTCGTTGGTGAATAGGCCTACCACCATCGTGTCATCAGCAAACTTAATGATGGTGTTGGAGTCGTGCGCAGCCACGCATTCGTGGGTGAACAGGGAGTATGGAGGGTACTAAGAGTGCACCCTTGATGGGTCCCGTGATGGGTCAGCATGGCAGATGTGTTGTTGCCTACCCTTACTACCTGGGGGTGACTCATCAGGAAGTACAGAATCCAGTTTCAGAGGGATGGGGCGCAGGTAGCATAGCAGTTAAGAGCGTTGGGCCGGTACCGGAAAGGTCACTAGTTTGAATCCCCGAGCCGGCAATGTGAAAAAACCTTCCATTCTGGCCTTGAGCAAGGCAGTTAACCCCCCAAAATAACTGCTCCTGATGACAGTGATTAAGGCAGCCCCCGACACCTTTCTGATTCAGAGCGGTTGGGTTAAATGTGGAAGACATCCCCCATTTTAAATTGAGTGTTTGAGTACTTGCATACATTTTTTGGGGGGGGGGTGCGAATATAAGTTCTGCAGTATTATCTATGCCAACAGTGCACAACAATGCCTGATTTATCATAACCATTACAGATAACAAATCCTAATGATTAAATTGCCCCATATACACTGCTCCAAAAAATAAATGGAACACTTAAACAACACAATGTAACTCCAAGTCAATCACACTTCTGTGAAATCAAACTGTCCACTTAGGAAGCAATACTGATTGACAATAAATTTCACATGCTGTTGTGCAAATGGAATAGGCAACAGGTGGAAATTATAGGCAATTAGCAAGACACCCCCAATAAAGGAGTGGTTCTGCAGGTGGGGACGACAGACCACTTCTCAGTTCCTATGCTTCCTGGCTGATGTTTTGGTCACTTTTGAATGCTGGCGGTGCTTTCACTCTAGTGGTAGCATGAGACGGAGTCTACAACCCACACAAGTGGCTCAGGTAGTGCAGCTCATCCAGGATGGCACATCAATGCGAGTTGTGGCAAGAAGGTTTGCTGTGTCTGTCAGCGTAGTGTCCAGAGCATGGAGGCGCTACCAGGAGACAGGCCAGTACATCAGGAGACGTGGAGGAGGCCGTAGGAGGGCAACAACCCAGCAGCAGGACCGCTACCTCCGCCTTTGTGCAAGGAGGAGCACTGCCAGAGCCCTGCAAAATGACCTCCAGCAGGCCACAAATGTGCATGTGTCTGCTCAAAAGGTCAGAAACAGACTCCATGAGGGTGGTATGAGGGCCCGATGTCCACAGGTGGGGGTTGTGCTTACAGCCCAACACCGTGCAGGATGTTTGGCATTTGCCAGAGAACACCAAGATTGGCAAATTCGCCACTGGCACCCTGTGCTCTTCACAGATGAAAGCAGGTTCACACTGAGCACATGTGACAGACGTGACAGTCTGGAGACGCCGTGGAGAACGTTCTGCTGCCTGCAACATCCTCCAGCATGACCGGTTTGGCGGTGGGTCAGTCATGGTGTGGGGTGGCATTTCTTTGGGGGGCCACACAGCCCTCCATGTGCTCGCCAGAGGTAGCCTGACTGCCATTAGGTACCGAGATGAGATCCTCAGACCCCTTGTGAGACCATATGCTGGTGCGGTTGGCCCTGGGTTCCTCCTAATGCAAGACAATGCTAGCCTCATGTGGCTGGAGTGTGTCAGCAGTTCCTGCAAGAGGAAGGCATTGATGCTATGAACTGGCCCGCCCATTCCCCAGACCTGAATCCAATTGAGCACATCTGGGACATCATGTCTCGCTCCATCCACAGACTGTCCAGGAGTTGGCGGATGCTTTAGTCCAGGTCTGGGAGGAGATCCCTCAGGAGACCATCTGCCACCTCATCAGGAGCATGCCCAGGCGTTGTAGGGAGGTCATACAGGCACGTGGAGGCCACACACACTACTGAGCCTAATTTTGACTTGTTTTAAGGACATTACATCAAAGTTGGATCAGCCTGTAGTGTGGTTTTCCACTTTAATTTTGAGTGTGACTCCAAATCCAGACCTCCATGGGTTGATAAATTTGATTTCCATTGATCATTTTTGTGTGATTTTGTGTGATTTTGTTGTCAGCACATTCAACTATGTAAAGAAAAAAGTATTTAATAAGAATATTTCATTCATTCAGATTTAGGATGTGTTATTTTAGTGTTCCCTTTATTTTTTTGAGTAGTGTAAATTCAGTCAATAAAAAAACCTGTTCCATTTAAGATTCATTTATTGAAACAGGTCATATTCCATCGTGTAACACAATCTTCAAAATGGCAGTAACCTCAGCAGTGGCACTTGCTTGTGGAAGCCTATTGCTATGCAATGGCATAGACTTGTTTTGTTAATTTAGAAGACAAGACACTCTTATTTCCTGAGTCCTTATCACAGTCAAGACACACTTATGTTATAGTAAAAAACATGATGTAATATAACAGAATAAAATAGAACAGAATATGTGAAAAAAGTTGCCAGTGCAAAGTGAAGTGCATCTCGCGTCTGGAACTGCTTTTCTCAAAGAGTGCTGATTTGAAACGGGGCTCAATTTGGTGAGTAGAAATACACTTTTTTTCAGGGTTACAAACCAAAATCTATCTTCTTTTTGATATACTGTACAGACATTTGATTTAGTTTATTCTGCCTGTTATTTGGAATTTTCCAGATGGATTAACAATACCACATTGAACACTGCATGGTGATGAAATCAGTTTGATGAGTAGGCCTAGACTTAATGATTCTGAAGAAAATACGCTCTTTATCTTTAACAAACTAATGTTTTAGCATATTTTCAGAACCTGCCTATGTTTCGGGGGTTATAGGCTAGGCTAACCAATTCTAAATGGCACTAGCAGTTTGCAAAGTAGCCCAAGTGGAAAATAGACAGGACGCAATTATTCCAAAACCGTAGCTTGTTGTTGGAACACTTATTTCCCTACATATTTTCAAACAGTCCATTTTGAATTGGTGTTAAAACCTCACTTGACAAGGAATTTAGCTTATGTATCCCATCAGTTAGTTACGTTTTTATTGACATGTATTTCTGTAGGTTAAATGGGAGCTTGTGTGCGCACTCAGCATGCGTGTGTGAGTGCCTTGAGTGTGTGAGTGCCTGTGTGTATAGGGAGCGGTTGGTTGGAAAGCAATTCAGTGAGTAAGACAGAGGGAAAGGTCATTTAGGGAGATGAACTGAGTGATATTTGTTTGTTTTGCCCCATAAATGCACATGTACAAATGGAAAATTAGAGTCAAAGCAAATTAACATTGTCTTCAAGACAACATTTAATTTTTTATCTGGACAAAATGTCACTTACCCATTCGGGCAGCCATAAAGCATATTCCACAAAAAAGTTGTACAGTACTGCTTCCTCAACTGCATTGCTTGCTGTTTGGTCGTTTTAGGCTGGGTTTTTGTACAGCACTTTGAGATATAAGCTGATGTACGAAGGGCTTTAAAAATACATTTGATTTGATTTGATTACTGTATAAAGTACTAGTCAAAAGTTTGGACATACCTACTCATTCAATAGTTATATTATCAACACTGTACAATAATAGTGAAGACATCACAACTATGAAATAACACATATAGAATCATGTAGCAACCCAAAAAGTGCTAAACAAATCAAAATGTTGAGATTTTGAGATTTGAGATTCTTCAAAGTAGCCACATTTTGCCTTGATGACTTCTTCACACGTTCTCTCAACCAGCTTCATGAGGTAGACAGCTAGAATGCATTTCAATTAACAGGTGTTCTTAATGCGTTTGAGCCAGGCAGTTGTGCTGTGACAGGGTAGGTGTGGTATACAGAAGATAGCCCTCTTTGGTAAAAAACACAACTCCATATTATGGCAAGAACAGCTCAAAAAAGAGAAACAACAGCCCATAATTTCTTTAAGACATGAAGGTCAGTATTTGCAGAAAATTTCAAGAACTTTGAAAGTTTCTCATAGTGCTGTCGCAAAAACCATCAAGGGCTATGATGAAACGGTCTCTCATGAGGACTGCCACAGGAAAGGAAGACCCATAGTTACCTCTGCTGCAGAGGATACGTTCATTAAAGTTATCAGCCTCAGAAATTGCATCCCAAACAAATGCTTCACAGAGTTCAAGTAACAGACACCGCTCAACATCAACTGTTCAGAGGAGACTGCATGAATCAGGCCTTCATGGTGAATTGCTGCAAAGAAACCACTACTAAAGGACCCCAAATAATAAGAAAAGACTTGCTTGGGCCAAGAAACATGAGCAATGAACATTAGACCGGTGGAAATCTGTTCTTTGGTCTGATGAGACAAAATTAGCCATTTTTGGTTCCAACCGCAGTGTCTTTGTGAGATGCAGAAAAGGTGAACGGATGATCTCCGCATGTGTGGTTCCCACCATGAAGCATGGAGCAGGAGGTGTGATGGTGTGAGGGTGCTTTGCTGGTGACAATGATTTATTTAGATTTCAAGGCACACTTTACCAGCATGGCTACCACAGCATTCTGCAGCAATATGCCATCCAATTTGGTTTGCCCTTAGTGGGGCTATAATTTGTTTTTTAACAGGACAATGACCCAACGCACCTCAAGGCTGTGTAAGGATATTTGACCAAGAAGGAGAGTAATGGAGTTCTGCATCAGATGACCTGGCCTCCAAAATCACCCGACCTCAACCCAATTGAGATGGTCTGGGATGAGTTGGACTTCAGATTGGAGGAAAAATCAGCCAACAAGTGCTCAGCATATGTGGGAACTCCATCAAAACGGTTGGAAAAGCATTCCAGGTGAAGCTGGTTGAAAGAATGTCAAGAGTGTGCATAGCTGTCATCAAGGCAAAGGACGCCTACTTTGAAGAATCTGAAATATAAAATCTATTTTGATTTGTTTTAACACTTGTTTTGGTTCCCACATGATTCCATGTGTTATTTCATAGTGTTGATGTCTTCACTATTATTCTACACTGTAGACCATAGTAAAAATAAAGAATAACCCTTGAATGAGTAGGTGTGTCCAAACTTTTGACTGATACTGTATCTACAGTTTATTCAGAAAGTATTCAGACCCCTTTACTTTTTCCACATTTTGTTATGTTACAATCTTATTCTAAAATGGATTAAATAAAACATTTTCCTCCTCAATCTACACACAATATCCCATAAAGACAAAACCATTTTTTTTTAGAAATGTTTGCAAATTTATAAAAATAAAAAAACAGAAATACCTAATTTACATAAGTATTCAGACCCTTTGCTATGAGACTCGAAATTGAGCTCAGGTACATCCTGTTTCCATTGGTCCTCCTTGAGATGTTTCTACAATTTGATTGGAGTCCAACTGGGGAAAATTCAATTGATTGGGCTTGATCTGGAAAGGCGCACACCTGTCTGTATAAGTTCCCACAGTTGACAGTGCGTGTCAGAGCAAAAACCAAGCCATGAGGTCAAAGGAATTGTCAGTAGAGCTCAGAGACAGGATTGTGTCGAGGCATAGATCTGGGGAAGGATACCAAAACATTTCTGCAGCATTGAAGGTCCCCAAGAACACAGTGGCCTCCATCATTCTTAAATGGAAGAAGTTTGGCAAGAGTCTTGGTGGTTCCAAACTGAGCAATCAGGGGAGAAGGGCCTTGGTCAGGGAGGTGACCAAGAAGCCGATGGTCACTCTGAAGGAGCTCCAGTGTTCCTCTGTGGAGATGGGAGAATCTTCCAGAAGAACAACTGTCTCTTCGTCACACCACCAATCAGGCCTTTATGGTAGAGTGGCCAGACGGAAGCCACTCCTCAGTAAAATGCACACAACAGCCCACTTGGAGTTTGCCAAAATACTCTCAGACCATGAGAAACAAAATTCTCTGGTCTGATGAAACCAAGATTGAACTCTTTGGCCTGAATGCCAAGAATCACATCTTGAGGAAACCTGGCACATCCCTACAGTGAAGCATGGTGGTGGCTGCATCATGCTGGGGCATGTTTTTCAGCGGCAGGGACTGGGAGACTCGTCAGGACCGATGGAAAGATGAACGGAGCAAAGTACAGAGAGATCCATGATGAAAACCTTCTCCAGAGCGCTCAGGGCCTCAGACTGGCGCAAAGGTGCACCTTCCAACAGGACAACAAACCTAAGCACACAGCCAAGAAACGTAGGAGTGGCTTCGAGACAAGTCTCTGAATGCCCTGGAGAGACCTGAAAAAAGCTGTGCCTCGATGCTCCCCATCCAACTTGACAGAGTTTGAGAGGATCTGCAGAGAAGAATGAGAGAAATTCCCCAAGCTTGTAGCGTCATACCCAAGAAGACTCGAGGCTGTGATCTCTGCAAAAGATGCATCAACAAAGCACTGAGTAAAGGATCTGAATATTTATGTAAATGTGTTCTGTTTTTTCTACAAACCTGTTTTTGCTTTGTCATTATGGGGCTTTATGTGTAGATTGATGAGGGGAAAAATGATTTAGAATAAGGCAGTAACGTAAGAACATTTGGAAAAAGTCAAGGGGTCTGAATACTTTCCTAATGCTCTGTATATACTATGAAAGTGGAAGCCACCTCCATCAATCTATCTCACTAATAATTTCCCTCTGTAAGGGTGAATAGGAGGCACGGTCTAACTGTGTGTGCGTGTGTGTGTGGGCATGCCCTTTTACACACACACACAAACATCACACACACGCACACACAAGTGTCAGCGTAGCAGTAAAAACAGGACTGAGTTAATTCCCAACATCATTTTTCCCAACATCATTTTTGCCAAACTATGAATGTCTTCATGGCCGCTCCTATGACATCGTGACAGTCACCATCTGTATTCAAGGTCTACGTTATGGCATTTTGATGAAAGACATACTAGTACAACATGACATTATGACTGCAATGACATTTTAGATATGAATGTTGCGCGTAGTGTTTTGCATCATAATATGAGCTTCACTACTGAAACAGTCACGTGTTAGCATGTTGATTTCCTATAAAAGTTCATCCGTTTTGTTAACAGATATTCTTGATCTATTTTACAATGCTAAAGCTTTAATTTATTTTTCCTGAAATACCACCATTTGTTCAATATGTTGAAAAAAAGATGTGTTTTACATTTTAGTCATTTGGCATACACTTTTATCTAGATCAACTTAGAGGCAGGTATCAGTTAACAGGCTCCCGAGTGGCACAGGGGTCTTAGGCACTGCATCTCTTTGTTAGAGGTGTCATTACAAACCCTAGTTTGATTCCAGGCTGTATCAAAACCAGACATGATTGGGAGTCCCATAGGGAAGCGCACAATTGGCCCAGCATCGTCCGGGTTAGGATTTGACCGGGTTAGGGTCATTGTAAATAATACTTTTTTCTTAACTGACTTGCCTAATTAAATCAAGGTCATAATGTATTTTTAAACAAACAGTTGGTGGAGCTTTTAATTGTCCTATAATAATTAAATGATCAGTGAGAAATGTATTGATACCTCCCACCACTCCTTTAAGAAAGAAACTGATAGACAGAGAAAGTTGGGCCAAACTCTTCATTTAAGGTCTAACCATTAAACACACATTGGTAAGCATGGCATACCACGCATTCCCCTGCATTACAAATTCATTGTGACTGCATTTTAACTAAGAAATCAGCCGGGCTAGCTACAATGTCAATACGGATGTCTCTGGATGTCTTTAGTGGAGGGAGCGGGAGATGAGAGAGAGAGAGACACTGCAGCTTGGCATGACAGTTCTGCAAACAGTGGCATATTTGTAAGGGCAGCTATGAAAGGCGGAGAGGGGACAGTTTGACAGCTTTACAAACAAGGCCTCGATTTGCAAAGAGCATTTTGGGATGCAACTGCAAGAAAAAATACTGTTACTTTTAAGACACAGTTTAACAAATACGTAACTCCAAGAGAGCCTATGAGGTTGCATTGTTTGAAAGTCATTCACTGTTTATCTGGACCTGAAACTTTTGGGGAGGAAAAGCTGCTGCAAAACATGCATGCATGTACAAATGCAAACACACACACACACACACACACACACACACACACACACACACACACACACACCATCATAAATTGCTAGTCATCTGTTTGATTTTCATAAAGCTGGCATTTGTCAGTTGGCCATAACGAGATGGAACTCCTTCCTGCCAACAATGCAGCTGCAGATGGGACAATGACCATGACAAACACACTCTTGAGGAGAACACAGGGAAAACTCATTGCTTAATTGACATCAGGTTACAGTAACACATAACAAGCCGGAGATGAGAGCTTTCTCTACACTGTCATATTGAATGAGATATTGCTACTGACCAACAATATATCAGTCTTAAATTGACCTTATGCAGCCCAAAGAGTATTGTGTGTTCCGTGGCTAATTCTGATAGTTGCAGTAAATGAAAGAATGAGGAACAGATTTGTTTCCAAAGATAAGTAGTGTCCTTCTGTCACATAAAGCTCTTGTAACAGTGCAAACAAATCAAAAGTCAAATCCTCAGAAACATCATAAAAGCCCACTGCAGTAAATGATCCTCATCTCCATGTTCCAAACCAGAGGAGAGGAAAGGTTTAGTTTAGAGAGTGCAGACAGGGGGACTGTAAAGTGATTGAGGCAACGGCCCCCTGAGCTCCGAGCGTGAGCTCCTGTAATAAAAGGCAGATGATTATTTAGAGAGAAGATTGCCACCATTAAACAGAGATTGATTCTGGGCAGGACTCTCTCTCTCTCTCTCTTTCTGACATACACACACACACAGATGGATTCTAGGCAGGACTCTCAGAACATGGCCACAGAGGCCTCATATCTCTCCAGCAAACACTTTATTGTATTTACTTCCAAAATAATGGACAGCCTGAATACACAGCCTGTTAAAACAGTCATGCACCCTTACAAATGTGTATTACAGATTTTGTTTATCACTTTGATGCCATTTTAATTAATCTGCTCTTAATTGATTATCTATTAAATGTTTTGTAAACCTATAGATTTGACATGTTTGTCTCCTACAGATTTTGAGAAGTACCTAATGAAAACGTGACTGTAAAGTAGAAAAATGTATAATACATACTCAAATGTACTACTATGATGATGATGATTATTTTATTTTTAATCTGATATTGAGATCAGATACAGTATTTTAGTGATTAAATCAATGTACTCATTATATTTCACAGTAAACTCATATTTTGGATCAATGGTTATGTGGTGAAAGATGTCTACAAACAAAATGAATACACAATGAAAAGTTTTGAATTTAAGACTGTCTGCGTTACAAGTGTTACCAGTTTAGAGTTTTGCACTAAGACAGCTCTCAATGAGCTGTATAAGGCCATAAGAAAACAAAACAAATGCTATTCTAGAAGCAGGCAAACTTGAATCCGTTTTACCTCATTTCTACCAGACGAAAAAAATTCTAGACTACCTTTACTCCACACACAGAGACGCGTACAAAGCTCTCCCCGGCCCTCCATTTGGCAAATCTGACCATAACGATATCATCCTGATTCCTACAACTAAGCCTTTTCCCCCTCAGGAGACTGAAAAGATTTGGCATGGTTCCCAAGATCCTAAAAAAAATATACGGCTGCATACTGACCAGCTGCATCTTCGCCTGGTATGGCAACTGCTCGGCATCCGACCGTAAGGCGCTACAGAGGCTAGTGCGTACGGCCCTACGACTAATTGCAGCTTCACTAAATAGTACCCGCAAAACACCAGTCTCAATGTCAACAGTGAAGAGGCGACTCCGGGATGCTGGCCTTCTAGGCAGAGTTCCTCTGTCCGGTGTCTGTGTTCTTTTGCCCATCTTAATCTTTTCAATTTACTGGCCAGTCTGAGATATGCCTTTTTCTTTGCAACTCTGCCTAGAAGTCCAGAATCCCGGAGTCGCCTCTTCACTGTTGACGTTGAGACTGGTGTTTTGCAGGTACTGTTTAATGAAGCTGCCAGTCGAGGACTTGTGAGGCGTTTGTTTCTCAAACTAAACACTCTAATGCACTTGTCTCTTGCTCAGTTGTGCACCGGGGCCTCCCACTCCTCTTTCTAACCTGGTTAGAGCCAGTTTGCGCTGTTCTGTGAAGGGGGTAGTACACAATTGTTATTCCATGCAATTTTTCGCATGGAATAGCCTTCATTTCACAGAACAAGAATAGACTGACGAGTTTCAGAAAAAAGTTATTTGTTTCTGGCCATTTTGAGCCTGTAATCAAACCAACATATGCTGATGCTCCAGATACTCAACTAGTCTAAGGAACGCCGGTTTTATTGCTTCTTTAATCAGAACAACAGTTTTCAGCTGTGCTAACATAATTTCAAAAGGGTTTTCTAATGATCAATTAGCCTTTTAAAATTATAAACTTGGATTAGCTAACACAATGTGACATTGGAACACAGGATTGATGATTGCTAATAATGGGCCTCTGTACGCCTATGTAGATATTCCATTAAGAATCTCATGTTTCCAGCTGCAATAGTCATTTACAACACTAACAATGTCTACACTGTATTTCTGATCAATTTGATGTTATTTTATTTGACAAAAAAATGTGCTTTTCTTTAAAAAACAAGGAAATGTATAAGTTACAGCAAACTTTTTAATGGTAGTGTATATATATTTATATTCCGGACTCCAATATTGCTAGTCCTAATAGTTCTATATTTCATATTTCTTAATTCCAATTATTTTACTTTTAGATTTGTGTGTTTTGTTGTGTATTGTTAATATATTACTGCACTGTTGAACACAATAATTTCACTACACCTGCAATAACATCTGCCAAACATTTGTATGCAACCAATACAATTTGATTTGATTTGACATATTTTTTCCCAGTACTTCTGGTCCCTTAACATAGGGGGACTATGTACAAAAAGAGCTGTAATTTCTAAATGGTTCAAACAATATCAATAAAAATACCCTAAAATGAAAGCTGACGGTCTACACTTTTACCTCATAGATATTGTATCATTTGAAATCCAAAGTGCTGGAGTACAGAGCCAAAACAACAAAACATGTGTCACTGTCCCAATACTTTTGGAGCTCACTGTATTTCCCACATAGTGCACTACTTTCGACCAGGGCCCTATGGGTCCTGGTAAAAAGTAGTGCACTAAATAATAAATAGGGTGCAATTTTGGTCGTGACCCTGGGCTGGGAATGGCAGTCTATGACAATATCTCTATTAGGAGTGATGGATAGTGTCAGCACGGCGTTATTAACTGTCCCTCTGGTCTGGGATCAGTAGAGTGTAATGCCAGGCCTCCGCCACCATTCCCTTAATGTAGCCAACACTCTCTCACATACATACATCGTCACGGCACTGCTGCCACCTCCATCTCCTCAGTCCTCACAGCCAAGTCAAGGTCGTACGACCAGATTAATTTAAAAACATATTAATAAGCGATTTGTTTCAATTACCAATGGGCCCGGGATACTGAGTAGGATTGGTGTGTGTGTGTGTGTGTGTGTGTGTGTGTGTGTGTGTGTGTGTGTGTGTGTGTGTGTGTGTGTGCGTGTGTGTGTGTGTGTGTGTGTGTGTGTGTGAGTGTGTGTGTGTGAACGTCCGTGTGAGGCTGGGATAAGAATGCTTTGTGACATTACAGGAAAACACAAGACGGTAAACAAATGCACCTTTAAGCCAAGTGGCCAAAATAAGAGGTATTATGCATTCCATTTCATAGTACAAAAGTCCATTACCTGGATGGGATAACTTTGCTTCATTATATACATAATTGCACTTATATTTCCCAGGCTTTCACACCATTCCAGGGTGCTGTCATTCCACAGGGCTCCGGAACATTCGGCTGATATTCTGTGCCCTTTTCACATTCTCCTTGGGGTACTGAAATAATAAATTGCATGACTTCACTGACCCATAACTCATAACATGAAAGGCAAAGGGGAGAGGAATTAGGACACCTCGCATGATTTCTATGCAAATCAATTATCAACCACACACACACGGATACACCCGCACGCAATCATGCAGACACACACACAAAAATACACTCCATTCTATCTACTGTATTCCATCCACCCTGACCCCAAATGTGAACTGACATTAAATTGAAGAGTGAATCGAGGTATGAAAAAATACATGAATAGATAAATAAACAAAGATCAATGCGAGGGCATTTCGTGCAGCAGGGTGAACGTTTAAAGGACGCTATCATCTATTTTCTTTCTTTTCATTTCTGCTAATGTATTCTCTTTGAAAAGTGGCACTTGGTCACAGTTTGCTGTGTGTAAAATAGATTCATTTAACGTAGATTAATATCAGTCCAACCATGTGTGTGATTATTCTGTTGGTTCAACCAAGATTAATTCAATTAAAGACAACTATGAGTTCCCTTTGAGAAAAGGTCATGTTAAATCGAGACTCACTTGTTTTTTTCCCAACTGACTGAATGCATTAATTGGTTTTGTGACTGAAGACAATTTTTTTATTTTTTATTTTACTGACTGAATGCATTAATTGGTTTTGTGACTGAAGACAATACTAAGAGTTCTTCACTTGTTCCCCAATCAAAGTTGTTACGGTACAGTAATTAACAGGGATTGCAAACATTCAAAGCAAATTGTTAAAGGATGTTGTCACGCCCTGATCTGTTTCACCTGTCCTTGTGATTGTCTCCACCCCCCTCCAGGTGTCGCCCATCTTCCCCATTATCCCTGTGTATTTATACTTGTGTTTTCTGTCTGTCTGTGGCCAGTTCATCTTGTTTGTTCAATGGGCCTACCAGCGGTTTGGCTCAGCTCCTGGTTTCCCTCGTCTCACTTTTCTCATTCTCCTGGTTTTTGACCTTTGCCTGTCCTGACCCTGTACCCGCCAGCCTGACCACTGCCTGTCTCTGAACCTGCCTGCCATGCTGTAACTTTGCTCCACCTCTGGATTATCGACCTCTGCCTGACCTGAGCCTGCCTGCTGTCTTGTACCTTGGCCTCTGCTCTGGATTATCCACCTCTGCCTGCCTTGACCTGTCGTTTGCCTGCCCCTGTGCTTACAATAAACATTGTTACTTCACACAGTCTGCACTTGGGTCTTACCTTGATCCCTGATAGATGTTGACAGTCAATCTTTCATTTAGAGCAACAACTTGAATTATACTTATAGCAAGTCCTTTTTCTTCACCAGGTTGAAGGAGCAAAAATGAACAAGAACAAAATAAGTTTAAAGGAATTCTAGAATCCTCCCCAAGGACTCTCCCCTGGCCATTCCAGATATTGAGGCAAAAATGACCAAATCAGTAGACAGAGACCCTGCTCATAAAGATCCAATAATCCCAAACCATAAGGGAAATTAGAGAGGAGAGCTGGAGTCAGGGAGGAAGCCAGAGCTGGAGGGCAGACAGACAGACAGGAGGGTGTAGTGGGCTTCTTTTTACAGTCCAGCTGTATCACTCTGTGTCTCAAATGGCACCCATTTGCCTTTATGGTTTGCTTCTTTTGACTAGGGCCCTGGTCAAAAGTAATGCATTATATAGGGAATAGGGTGGCATTTGGGACACAACCTCTGTCTCCATTATCCATCTTGCACTCCCTCTCCCTCCCTCTACTGCTTGACTGCTTTAAGCCATCACAAATGTGCTCAGCTAGGACCAAGTGATGACCAACATGTTATGGAAGCGTTATACTGTGGCGTGCATTACGATCAGTGGTGTTAGTGATAAAGCTGCGTGAACACACACACACACACACACACACACAGACACACACACACACACACACACACACACACACACACACACACACACACACACACACACACACACAGAGAGAGACCCCTGCACACACGCCCCAATGTAAACAGGAGTGTGAATCAAAGAGTGGTGTTATCGGAGCGACAGGTTGACACACAGACGGCCCTCTGTATTGACCGTCTAATCCCTCACAATAGGCTTTCACAACTTTCCCTTGATCTCACAGTGACACAGATTTACGGGTGATTACTACTGCTTACCATGTCACGAACCCCATGTACACCAGGGACAGAAAGATCTCGTGAGACAGGAACTACAACTACACACACACACCAGGGGTGGGAGAGAGATAGACATTCTCTGTTGACATGGAAACAGCCACTGCTGTCTGTCTATAGAACATCAGGGGTCTATAGAACACCCTGGCTAAAAGTAGTGCACTATAAAGAATAGGGTATCATTTGAGACGGAGCCTACATCTGCTGCCAACACATGCCGCATCTCATGAGTTCACAGCAAAACCATTTCCCATGCGTTATTCAGAGAGTCACTACAGTAGTGATTCACTGTAGCCTCTTATGGTATCATAACATCTCATCTGCCCTTGATAGAAGGAACTGCATCAGATCTCCAATTCACCAAATATCCTAGGAGCCTTTTGGAGCTGTGACTCACCACGCCACCCAGAGACTAAGCCGGCCAGACGGGATTGATTCAGAGGCTGCTAGGCCCAACCCAGACTGTCAGAGCTGTCAGGAAGGCAGCCTAGAGGCGGAAGGTAGTCCAATGTGTCTGTCTAGAGCCGCCTGCTCCCTCCTCCACTCCACAGCATTGATTAAAGGGGCGTGAGATTGGTCTGGGGCACAGAGTGAGTGAGTGAGTGAGTGAGTGAGTGAGTGAGTGAGTGAGTGAGTGAGTGAGTGAGCGAGTGAGCGAGTGAGCGTGTGGTTGTGTGCATGTGCATGTGCAATGGGTCTGGGGCCCAGAATGAATCCTTAGGGGAAACCTGTTGAGAGCAGCTGAACAGAAGATGAACTGCCAGAGGTAATGAAGCTAGAGTTTCCCCTCTAGCCCCAATCCTGGACCTGTCCAATTGTTCACACTCTGATCACTCACATCTAAACTCCTAATTGCTCCACTGAGCCTCCCTACAACTGACTATTTTGATACATCCCAAATGGCACCCTATTCCCTGGTTAGTTTGACAAGCTCCCATATGACTATATAGGGAATAGGGTACCATTTGGGAATTACCCCAGACCATCCTGGTGTTGTAACGTCGAACCCCCCTACCATCCACCACTCCCCCATACCTCGGAGATGGACACACTATACATTCACAGTGAAAATTGCAGAGGGAGTGGGCTAGCCGGCCTGGATTTGATTAATTGATTACCTTCCCGGGTTGGCCAACGCTTAATGACTGTGGATAACCTTTACATGCAGATTGTCTCAAAAGATAGTAACTTTGGTGAAGAATTGAATGAGCAACATCCATGGACCTATTTCCAGATAATGACACTGGTCTGCTTGCTTGTGTCGTCATCAAACAAATACATTTGACCCATTTACAAATAAAATGACAGATAAAATGACAAATTACAAGCTTAAGAGAATATTTCCAGTTTGTTTAGAAAAATGTCATAGTGGATGTTTCAGTTAGAACAGAGACAAACTGCATTGTAATGTAATTATTGATTAAAGCACTGTTTTCTGTGACAGGGCCTATCGTCTCCTGGATAGACAACTGCACTACTGCACAATGAGAGGACATTAATTTACACATTAGTTCATGTCCACCAGAGATACTTTGCATTAGATCCACCTATGGTGTCTCACTAATTTCACTGTTGAGTGACCCGGCTAACCCGATGTTCTGTCCTACGCCCCTCGGTGAAGCATTCGACTGAAACAAATATCAGAAATAATGAACTGATCAACTAACCTTCACTTTGGTTGAGATTGAGAAAAAAATCTTTGGGCAAACCTGTCTCGACACCAGGGCTATCAGAGTCTTTTTGTCCAAGTGGCCATTTCTGTAAAGGCCAATATAACATTAGTCAAAACCTGGTTTGCATGGCCAAAGAGCTCTAATTTCATAGCACCGCCTGGAGTTTGATAAACGGCATTGGCAATTGGATTGGAAACAGTGCTTTGGTCAGGTGACATGAAAATAGAGCTCTTTGGCCATGCACACCAGTGGTGGTTTTGGAGTTGAAAAACAGAAACATATGCAGAAAAGTACCTCATACCTAAGGTATGTTATGGGGCTATTTTGCTTCCAGTGGCCCTGGGGCCCTTGTTAAGGTCAACGGCATCATGAACTTTACCAAATACCAGGACATTTTAGCCAAAAATCTGTTTGCCACTGCCAGAAGGCTGACACTTGGCCGTAAGTGGATCTTCCAGCAAGACAATAACCCCAAGCACTAATCAAAATCCACAAAGAAATGGTTAATTGATCACAAAATCAGCATTTAGCAATGGCCTTCTCAGTCTCCGGACTTCAACCCAACTGAAAAGAGCAGATGAAGGATATCAATGATCTGGAAAGATCCTTGATATTCCTCTCATTGCTCAGTGTCATTATCCTCGCAAGAGAAGCTAATCATTTTGACTGATTTATTTTGTTGATTTGTTTTGTGTTACTTGTTAAACAAAAATGTTCTTTGAGCAATTGTATTAGTATAAAATAATATAATTTCCCAATTTTATTTTGCATAAAATATAGTTCAGTATTTGTATTAAATATTTTATACACTATCTTTATCAAGGGTGCCAATAATTATGGACCTGACTGTATTTTCATTTGTGTGAGAGTGTGCATCTGTACTTCACTGTATGTGTTGTGACCCAGGCAATGCAGACAGGCTATCGAGTGCTGTATTCCACTCAGACTGGCAGCAGCTGGACTGGCAAAGACAGAAGCCTCTTCTCCTCTCCTTCTCTACCCCTCCACTCTACTCTCCTCTCTTCTCGTCTTTCCGCCAGTATCCAGACTCTGTATCCAGCAGCAGCACTCTGACAGTGTGTTTCCTAGAGGACAGCCAGAGGCACATTAACATTCACACATGCAAAATGTGGTCACACTTCATTTGGATAGTCCATCTGTAGCTCTACAGATGGTCATATTATCAACAAACTATCTGTTGATAAGCAACTGCTTGCTAAGGTTACGGTTAGGGTTAAGGTTAGGGTAAGGTTTCGATTAAGGGTAAGGATTAAGGATAGAGTTAGGGCTAGGGTAAGGGTTATGATAAAGGTTAAGGTTAGGGTTATGGATAGGGTTAGTAGATAGAGCATCTACAGACGAACTATAGACTATCCAAAAAATTGTACCTAAAAATGTCAGCGATGCTACATCAAGACCACTACTCACTTCCTGTATATCAGGCAAGGTCAAAAGTAGTGCACTATATAGGGAATAGGATGCCATTTGGGACGCAGGCAGAGAGAGCGCTGAGCATATGTGTTTTTAATTGGGTCTAGGTAAGGTTGGATGTGTGCATTGGACTGTATGTGTATCAGTTGGTGTGAGGAGAGAGTTGTGAGTTGACAACATTTTTCTAATATAGTGCATTAATATTTGAGCAGTGTACAAGCTGCTGTAGGTTACAGTTACAGTACTCTTCAGTCACCTTTCAGAGTACCAGCATACCTACAGTACAAGTCAGCTCCAAGAAGACAACTTCTACTTAGAAGTTTATTCAGTGAGAAATGTTTCATAACTCATATTGCTGTTAAACTCATATTTTAGTGCAACAATAAGATGACTATGCTAAAGCAGTGGTCGCCAATGATCTTCAAGGCATTCCTAGTCGATCAACACATTTTCAGTAGAAAAGCCAACGAACAATAAAGACTAAGCAAAGTGTTCCCACGAGACAAACTCTGCCTGACCGGCAGACCTTCAAATCTGTGACATAATCGAGTGCGCCTACTGCGCTGCCCAATCGAATAGCTCAAATCACCGTGGCTACAGATCTTCCACGACCCTAGCCACAGCCAAGTTTAATAGGCTACTAGCCTACGTAAGATTTAATAACTTTTAAAATCATGACCACAGAGAGACTGTCAATGAATACAGCAACAAGATGCTGTTTTTATGACTGAGTTCATGTTTAAGTTTATATTCAGCACTGTCACTGTTTTTATTCAACACTATTACAAAACACACTTCTCTGTACTTCCGCTCGGGCTGCAGCGGCAATGAATGAGTAGCCAAGTATCGACAGCCCTGCGTTGTATGATTATTAGCAGAGTGATCTTGGCTCAGAAAAGGTTGGTGACAACTGTGCTGAAGTATCGACAAAGTAAAAAGAGAGATAAGACCACCTTGTTTGAAAATGTCTTGATACTTGAACCATACGTCACAGTCAACTTTCTAATGACCAGACCACTCTGTCTGCAGCTCCTCTGGATTAGGCTACAATAGAATCCCCTATAGCTGGTTGTTGCAGACCTCTTCCTCTTCTATACAAAGACCAAGACAAAATACCCAGCCATAAATTACTGTGTGACAAGGAATCGACCAATAAATCTGCATGCTGAGAGTATAATTCATGTTGCTCTCCTGGGGAGAGGTGAGAACATTTAAACAGGATGGAACCTCTAGTTTATTTTGAATTTTTATTTCTTTCTTTAACTAGGCAAGTCAGTTAAGAACAAATATTTATTTACAATGACGGGCTACAACCTAAGTTGCACCCTATACCCTATATAGTGCACTACTTTTGACAAGGGCCTATAGGGCTCTGGTAAAAAAGTAGTGCACTATATAGGTAATAAGGTGCCATTTGGGACTCATTCAGTATTACGTAGTTGTTACTATTCAGTGTTGTGCTTGGTAAGATATACTGCACCATACTGATAAGTACTGAACATTGCAAAACAGACAAATAGAAGCCAAGGTCAGTGCCAAAATCCTAAATAGATCAATTATGGTCTCCCTTCAATGCCAGCAGTGGTCCATAAACTATGTCATAAAAAGGCTTTGTGTGGCCATGGCTGTTATTAGGTTTGACTGTATTAATGTTATATCAAAGCTGTAAACCTATTATCTCTGTGCTGGTATAAGGTTATTCTGCATCCTAAATGGTAACATATTCCCTATTGGCCTTGATCAAAAGTAGTGCAATATGTTTTTTCACTATAGAATCATATTGCAAATGCACATGCAACTGGTCATCCCCCCCAAAAAAATTTAGATTTTTTTTATGTTTCCTTACTTTTTCAAAGTCACTGTGCATTTGCAATATGTTTTTTCACTATAGAATCATATTGCAAATGCACATGCAACTGGTCATCCCCCCCAAAAAATTTTAGATTTTTTTTGTTTATGTTTCCTTACTTTTTCAAAGTCACTGTGCATTTGCAATATGTTTTTTCACTATAGAATCATATTGCAAATGCACGTGCAACTGGTCACCCAAAAATAAAAATTTTGGATTTTTTTTGTTTATGTTTCCTTACTTTTTCAAAGTCACTGTGCATTTGCAATATGTTTCAATGGGCAGGTACCATCACGAATTTGTCATGCTCAAAATTTTTTAGATGTATTTTTTTTTGTTTCTTACTTTTTCAAAGTCACTGTGCATTTGCAATATGTTTTAAAGGGCAGGTACCATCACGAATTTGTCATGCTATAAAAATCTTGCAGGAATGTGAAATTGACTGGCCCGATGAACTCGGGATGGCTTTGCAGTGATTCTGGGTCATCTCAATCGCTCGTTTGGGTTGATTTCAGAATGTCGCTTTTGGTGATGTTTTTTCACTATAGGATCATATTGCAAATGTACAAGAGTCAAGTGGACAAGAGTCCATCAGTCAATTAGATATCATTCTGACACCAAACTGATACAAACTGACACCAAACCCACTTTTTCCAACTCGTTTAGTAGCCAACTATTACATACTTCAGAGCTGGCCCAAAATTCACAACGCCTTGGGTTCAAACCATAAAAAAACCATAAAACACGTAGTTACGTTCTAGCTGCGGGTCCATTTCTTATGTTATGTGTTGGCCTAGCTGAGGCGACCCCGAATCCCAAGTTTCGGCTCGATAGGTCATTTGGTGTCCGAGAAAAACCCTAATTGGTGCTGAAAATCCACTATTTTCCATGACTTGCTACGGGGTCCTTGAATGAGCTATTGGACAGAAACGTTGGGGTCTGTCTATATGGGCCGAGACGTTTGCAATGCACCTAGTCTTGCGACTCTGGGACATTTCTAAATGTCGTCATTTTCGTGATGCAAAAATGAATTGAAGTTATTTCAAATGTACGAGGCTGTTTCTCGGTCCGAGAACCTTCTAGAGCCACGTAACTCACCACGCACCATCTACGGGAGGTCTAGAACAGGTTTCTAAAGTTTCGGAACTCTAGGTCCGACGGTTCTTTTTTAGCTCCAACAAAGCTAACTATTGGAGCCAGTGTCTGTCTCTACGCACCCCAATACGTCCCTCCTTCCAAGTTGTGTTTTAGTGTGATTTTTTTTTCCTTTGAATTTTTTTGGGAAAAATGACTGATTTACAGTTCATGGGGGTTGCCTAATCACACATATGAAGTTTTGGAAAGATCAGACTTTTTTAACCCTTCGAAACAGCCCCTAAGACACCAATTATGGCACTTCCGGTTGGCACAGGAAGTTATAAATCAACACATATCCTCATTGGGGTATGCTGTTACAGAATCCTGAGTTTTAAGTCCTTACGTTAAGAATTGACTGATCTACACAGGGTTGAATGCACTATGTCTATCAAACTGCATGCAGTGTATGGGTAAACACTTTTAGGGGCATTTTAACCACTTCCGGTTGGTCCAGGAAGCTTAGAATCAACACAGGTAGACCTCATAGTGGCCTGATGGACTGGTACCGAAGACAGGTTCATACGGCATTCATAACCCACATAGGCCTCAGGTTGAAATTAGGGGTGCAGGCAATGTATTCCTATGGGGAGAGATGACACTGTAATCTGTGAGATCAAAAAACACTGTTTTACTGTTAAGGGTTAATGCCACACGGTCAAGGTTAGGCTTGTTCAGATCGGGAGGACCTTAGGAACATTCATGTGGTGCAATTTTTCTTCTCACTCTAACGGTTCTCTCACTGTCACCCAAAAGCAAATGACATTGTGGTGCAGGCTTCATTTTGGGCCTACTATTCTAATGCTCGCTGCGCCTAGACCGAGCGAGCTACGGTCAAGCGGGATATCTCGCTGAACTCGGTACGGCCTAGGGATTATGGTAATGCCATTTCCTGCTCTCTGTGTCTTTAAGCACCGCACTTTATCACTCCATCCTTCCTGTGTGTGTGTGAGGGAGCTTTTCTTTGACATCTGTTGGGATTAATGACTGATTTACAGTTCAGAAGGGTTACCTAGTCACACATATGAAGTTTTGGAGAGATGTGACTTTTTTAACCCTTCGAAACAGAGAGTGTGACCCAATTAAAGGCACTTCCGGTTGGCACAGGAAGCTATAAGTAAACACATGTCTTGATTTACATAGCCACTTACAGAATCCCGAGTTTTAAGTCTTTACGTTAAGAATTGACTGATCTACACAGGGTTGAATGCACTATGTCTATCAAACTGCAGGCAGTGTATGGGTAAACACTTTTAGGGGCATTTTAACCACTTCCGGTTGCTCCAGGAAGCTTAGATTCGACACAGGTAGATCTCATAGTGGCCTGATGGACTGGTACCGAAGACAGGTTCATACGGCATTCATAACCCATATAGGCTTCAGGTTGAATTTTGTGGTGCAGGCTATGTATTCCTATGGGGAGAGATGTCACTGTAATCTGTGAGATCAAAAAACCCTGTTTTACTGTGAAGGGTTAATGCCACACGGTCAAGGTTAGGCTTGTTCAGATCGGGAGGACCTTAGGAACATTCATGTGGTGGAATTGTGCTTCTCACCCTAACGGTTCTCTCACTGCCACCCAAAATCAAATGACATTGTGGTGCAGGCTTCATTTTGGGCCTTCTTTTTTTCAAGTTTGCTGCACTCAGAACGAGCTACGGTCAAGCGGGGCGTCTCCTTGAACTCGGCACAGTCTGGAGACTATGGTGATGCCATTTTTTGTGTTGATTTCAGAATGCCATTTTGGTGATGGTCCCTCTCCGTTTAAACATATTGCAAATGTACAAAAGTCAACTAGCAAGTCAGTGTCCATCAGTCAATTAGATGTCATTATGACACCAAATGGATATCAATTGACACCAAACCCACTTTTTCCTACTCATTTAGTAGCCAACTATCACATATGTCAGAGCAGTCCCATAATTCACAGCGCCTTCGGTTAAAAACATAATAAAAAGGTAAAACACATAGTTACGTTCTAGCTGCGGGTCCAGTTCGGACATTATGTGAAGGCCTATGTGAGGCGACCCCGAATCCCGAGTTTCGGCTCGATAGGTCATTTGGTGTCCGAGAAAAACCCTAATTGGTGCTGAAAATCCACTTTTTTCCATGCCTTGCTACGGGGTCCTTGAACGAGCTATCGGACAGGCACGTCGGGGTCCGTCTCTATGGGCCGAGCCGGTTTCAATGCACCTAGCCTTGCGTCTCTGAGACTTTTCTAAACGTCGTCATTTTCGTAATGGTCAAAATGAATTGAAGGTATTGCAAATGTACGAAGCTGTTTCTCGGTCCGAGAACCGTCTAGAGCCACGTAACTCACCACGCACCATCGACCGGAGGTCTAGAACAGGTTTCTAAAGTTTCGGAACTCTAGGTCCGACGGTTCTTTTTTAGCTCCAACAAAGCTAACTATTGCAGCCACTGTCTGTCTCTACGCACCCCAATACGTCCCTCCATCCAACTTGTGTTTTAGTGTGATTTTTTTTTCCTTTGATTTTTTTTGGGAAAAATGACTGATTTACAGTTCATGGGGGTTGCCTAATCACACATATGAAGTTTTGGAAAGATCAGACTTTTTTAACCCCTCGAAACAGCCCCTGAGACACCAGTTATGGCACTTCCGGTTGGCACAGGAAGCTATAAATCACCACATATCCTCATTGGGGTATGCTGTTACAGAATCCTGAGTTTTAAGTCCTTACGTTAAGAACTGACTGATTTACACAGGGTTGAATGCACTATGTATGTCAAACTGCAGGCAGGGTATGGGTAAACACTTTTAGGGGCATTTTAACCACTTCCGGTTGGTCCAGGAAGCTTAGAATCAACACAGGTAGACCTCATAGTGGCCTGATGGACTGGTACCGAAGACAGGTTCATACGGCATTCATAACCCATATAGACTTCAGGTTGAAATTAGGGGTGCAGGCAATGTATTCCTATGGGGAGAGATGACACTGTAATCTGTGAGATCAAAAAACACTGTTTTACTCTTAAGGGTTAATGCCACACGGTCAAGGTTAGGCTTGTACAGATCGGGAGGACCTTAGGAACATTCATGTGGTGGAATTTTTCTTCTCACCCTAACGGTTCTCTCACTGTCACTCAAAAGCAAATGACATTGTGGGGCAGGCTTCATTTTGGGCCTACTTTTCTAATGGTCGTTGCGCTTAGACCGAGCGAGCTACGGTCAAGCGGGATAGCTCGTTGAACTCAGCACAGTCTGGAGACTCGTAAGGAATAAGGTGTCATTTAGGACACAATTATTAGCAGAGAAAATCCTGTAAAAAAAGCACACTTTGTGAAGGGCACTGAATGCCTCTGTTTTCAGAGAACACATTATGTAAGGGAGTAAACGAGGCGTCATAAACCAACTATTTAATTCTTATCATTGGACTGTAATAAAATGCAGAAATGTTACTGCTGCCCCCACTCTATTGCTTACAGTAAACCCCCACAGCAAGAGTACAAGAGCACAGAGAGACCCTCAACAAACACACAAACATACACAAACACTAAACACATTGATTTAATAGCAGTAAACGAATAAACTGACCATATCTGCTGGTTGGCTCTGTGTTTTCAGGTTTGGCCCATCCAGGATGATGAATGGAGTAACATGGCTAAAGCATAATTTGGTACAGAAAGCATCAGCGTTAAACCAAGCAGTCTGGGACTGCATCCCAAATGGCACCCTATTCCCTATATAGAAAACTACTTTTGACCCAATGGGCCCTGCTCAAAGTAGTGCACTATAAAGGGAATAGGGTGCCATTTGAGACATAGCCTGGGCCTGGAGACAAGCAGACAAGCAGCTACTGCCAGCCCTGTCCTTGTTTTAGGTAAACACACAGACAGACCATTCAGCCAGCGCTGCTGCTATCTCAAACAGACATTACCATGCAGGGAGAAGCCAAGGGAGTATATTGCTATATGCCCAGTAGTGGTGCAGCTGTTTTTTTCGCCCTCACCTGCCCGCAATTGCTAATAACCCATCCGCAACCACCCAACTATAAGTGATAAAGTGAAAAATCTGAGGCCCGCACCTGACCCTAATCCTCTAATATAGAAAATGTGCTGAAGGCTTCAGTCAGAGACAGCGTAAGTAGGTGCAGGATTGTTTTTTGCATGATTTAGCTATGTTTCTGCTTCTAATTTCCGACATTTTGGTACGCTATTTGTTAGTCAACTTGTCTATAATTGGAAACACACAGCTTCTCTTCTGTCATTATACTCTATGTTTCTCAAACAACTAAATATACCCTTGCTCACCAGAATAACGCCATAAATAGATGAAATGCTTCAATCTAGTTCACATTGGTAAAGTTCTCTGTCATTTCTGCTTATTTTGCAGAGCAAAGACATTTAGGGACCAGGAGGAAAATTAAATAACAAAAAAGGGGAATGATTTTCTGTGTAAAATGTCCAAATAACATCAGTTTGACATGTTGTAAGGAAAGAAAAAGCTGTGAAAATGACCCAACATGTTTCCTATAAGATAGCAGTTCATCTTGTATGCATATTTTATGTGGTTGAAATACTATCAGGTTTTATTATGCTGATAAAAATAGCACAACTACAGAGAGTAAAAAATAAAAAATAACTCAGTTCACTTTGTATTCATACTGCCCTTGCCTTTGCATGAAGACTCAACTCCTTCGACAGTTCACCACTTTTTGTGGCCTGAATCCTCTTTGTGCTTGCTTTGCTGTTTAGATAGGAACCAGCATCTTTTCCCAACATTCACTCAATGCACTCTGGGTTTTTACAAAGTGCAGGACAAGCCGTTCAATCAGAACGTGCTACAGGACAACTAGATTATCACGTTTCAGGAGAAGACCCAGATACAGACAGTTTCGAAGTAACATAAATGTATTACTAGAACAGGGGGCAGGTAAAATGACAGGTAAAGGGCAGGCAGAGGTCAGTAATCCAGATCAGAGTCCATAAGGTACAGAACGGCAGGCAGGCTCAGGGTCAGGGCAGGCAGGCAGAATGGTCAAAACTGTGAAAACAGGATCTAGAAAAAGACAGGAGCAAGGGGGAAAATGCTGGTAGGCTTGACAAAAAAAACTGGTAACAGACAAACAGAGAACACAGTTATAAATACACTGGGGATAATGGGGAAGATGGGCAACACCTGGAGGGGGGTGGAGACAACCACAAAGACAGGTGGAACAGATCAGGGTGTGACAGATACTGTATACCTAATCACATTTATTTATTTATCATTTAGTTAAAAGATGAGACATAATAACTATAATCAGAAGATAATATTAACATGCAAATGTTATTGGTGGCATAATACATAGTAGAAGAATAATTGCAGATTTAATAAATCTGTAATTTAAAATTGTACAACCAATGACCCTTTAAGAGTAGTATTATTAATTCACCAAATATGTTGTCTTCTCACACTATTCAAACCCCACAATTGAATAAACAGTTTATAAAGCTCTTAGCCTATATCTGACATATTGCATAAAAATCATCTGAACATCATGGCAGTACAAAACTGCACACATATTTA
This sequence comes from Oncorhynchus clarkii lewisi, assembly GCF_045791955.1. Classification (NCBI taxonomy): domain Eukaryota; kingdom Metazoa; phylum Chordata; class Actinopteri; order Salmoniformes; family Salmonidae; genus Oncorhynchus; species Oncorhynchus clarkii. Next base: position 29,528,578 of record NC_092165.1, read on the forward strand.
TTGTCTGCGCATGCTTGACAATCACTAATCAATATCTAAAAACAGCAAGTTTTTTCCACGAACCTGCACATCATCATCTTCTCTCTTTTGTGGCACCAATGTGAGGGGTTATGGAAGATGAAACGGTGTTTCAGAAGTCTAGTGTGTGGTTGCGGGAATAATGACAAGCAAAGGTTTGGAGCTTTGTGGGAGCTTTGTGTTCACATTGCCCTAAAAACGGTTCACTTGAAGTGCCATAGGCCTATTTGATGTATCTGCTTTGTGACTGACGAATTTGTATGGCACCTCATAATCATCACATACAACCTAGCCGGCACTGCTATCATCTTCTTTTACCACTTCACCAAATCTTTCCCAAACATTGCTTTTCCGGCCATCCCTTCTCTTTATTTTCAACTCTTCATTTCAGAGCTTTTCTCTTATTGAATTAAACTCCAAAAATTTTATTTTTGCCTCCTTGGATCGACTTTTTCTGCCTATTCCCAAAAGCATTTGGCGAAAGCCATGCAGGCTATTTGGCGCGCATTCATTTAGGCCCTAAAGCTTATGCACTAATGCCGGATAGCCTAAAATAATGAATGGAAAACCTCAATGTAGCCTATAGATATAAAATGCACAAGAATTACACATGTATAGATTTTTAAGGTATGGTTGTCTCTTTATTCAACCGGCCCCCAACCAAACCGCCTTTCATCCACACAATATTTAAGGACCGTAAACCTGCCCGCCCTGTGGATATAACCATGGGGACTGAGGGTTTTGAGTCAACCTGCACATCACTAGTGCCCTGGGAGCCACAATTAACTATTTTTAAACCGGACATTCCGAGCTGCAGTGGAGAGGTGAGTAAGGGGTGTCTTTGAGAGGGGGTATCCCTATGCTGGTGGACTGCAGGGAAACAACGGGCTGAGTGGAACTGTGGGATTTCCAAGATGGCGTAGCAGTCAGACGTCTTGTCGTGTCGTGTCCCTTGTATATGTTCGTTTTTTTACATATTTTTCTTCGCATATCTTTTAAAACATTTTTCTAAACCTCAACATCTAAATACTCTCCTGCAACCTGCCCCACCCAATGTAGCGTGGATCTGCTTTTTAAAAAAAATATTTTTATTTATATATTTTTAATTTATATTTACTTCGGATCCGGAACCCCTCAACTGAAGCTAGCCAGCTAACTACCAGCTATCAGTCAGCAAACCATTGCTAGCGGTCATCAGCTAACCTTTAGCTTGGAAAGCTCTCGCCAGTTCGAACAACGCGACTCTAACCAGAACACAACGGACCTATTATTTTTATCCCCGGATTCCCACTGCAAACGGAACTTTTTCATCTGGATCTTCACAACTAGCTAACTAGCTAACCGCAACCCCGGATGACTACTCCTGGCTAGCATTTCCATCCACTTAGCTTGAAGCTAGCCCGGCCAGAACTCCTGGGCTACAATATCCGGACCCACGACCGGTCTATCGAGGTCACCACATGAAGAGGCATAAACAGACTCAACCCCCATCGCAACGTCCCCCAAAGGCTAACTTTCTAGCCCTTGCTATCTGCTTGCTTGCTAATTCGGCCTGCTAACTGCTAGCTTGTTTAGCACAGGCCTGCTAACTGTCTGAATCGCCGCATCTCCAGCCAGCCCATCCACTCACTGGACTCATATTTACTTTCAATCTCTTTTCGATTTTTAATTCGATTATACCTTCCGGTAACCTGCCTCACCCAATGTGATACGGAATTGCTATTATTTAAAATTTTTAGAACACATTCAAGAACCTCCAGAAGCCAACCAGCTAACTAGCTACAAGCTATTTAGTCATTGTTAGCCACTGCTACCGGCTTTTACCTTCTGCACAGCCAGACAGTTTTTTTTGCCTGGATAATACTCGCCAGTCTAGCTTCCCTGTCCCATCCACCGCTGCCCCCTGGACACTGTGATCACTTGGCTACATAGCTGACGCCTGCTGGACTGTCCATTAATCACGGTACTCCATTCTGTTTGTTTATGTTTTATCTGTCGGCCCTAGCCGCACTCAGGCTCTGTGTGTAGTTAATCCGACCCTCTCTGCCTAGTCAACGCCATTTTACCTGCTGTTGTTGTGCTAGCTGATTAGCTGTTATTGTCTCACCTACTGGTTTAGCTAGCTCTCCCAATCAACACCTGTGATTACTGCATGCCTCGCTGTATGTCTCTCTCAAATGTCAATATGCCTTGTATACTGTTGTTCAGGTTAGTTATCATTGTTTTAGTTTACAATGGAGCCCCTAGTTCCACTCTTCATACCCCTGATACCTCCTTTGTCCCACCTCCCACACATGCGGTGACCTCACCCATTACAACCAGCATTGCCAGAGATACAACCTCTCTTATCATCACCCAGTGCCTGGGCTTACCTCCGCTGTACCCGCACCCCACCATACCCCTGTCTGCTCATTATGCCCTGAATATATTCTACCATGCCCAGAAATCTGCTCCTTTTATTCTTTGTCCCCAACGCTCTAGGCGACCAGTTTTGATAGCCTTTAGCCGCACCCTCATACTACTCCTCCTCTGTTCCGCGGGTGATGTGGAGGTAAACCCAGGCCCTGCATGTCCCCAGGCACCCTCATTTGTTGACTTCTGTGATCGAAAAAGCCTTGGTTTCATGCATGTCAACATCAGAAGCCTCCTCCCTAAGTTTGTTTTACTCACTGCTTTAGCACACTCTGCTAACCCTGATGTCCTTGCCGTGTCTGAATCCTGGCTCAGGAAGGCCACCAAACATTTGGAGATTTCCATACCCAACTATAACATTTTCCGTCAAGATAGAACTGCCAAAGGGGGAGGAGTTGCAGTCTACTGCAGAGATAGCCTGCAAAGTAATGTCATACTTTCCAGGTCCATACCCAAACAGTTCGAACTACTAATTTTAAAAATTACTCTCTCCAGAAATAAGTTTCTCACTGTTGCCGCCTGCTGCCGACCCTCCTCAGCTCCCAGCTGTGCCCTGGACACCATTTGTGAATTGATTGCCCCCATCTAGCTTCAGAGTTTGTTCTGTTAGGTGACCTAAACTGGGATATGCTTAACACCCCGGCAGTCCTACAATCTAAGCTAGATGCCCTCAATCTCACACAAATCATCAAGGAACCCACCAGGTACAACCCTAAATCTGTAAACAAGGGCACCTTCATAGACGTCATCCTGACCAACTGGCCCTCCAAATACACCTCCGCTGTCTTCAACCAGGATCTCAGCGATCACTGCCTCATTGCCTGTATCCGCTACGGATACGCAGTCAATCGACCACCCCTCATCACTGTCAAACGCTCCCTAAAACACTTCTGTGAGCAGGCCTTTCTAATCGACCTGGCCCGGGTATCCTGGAAGGACATTGACCTCATCCCGTCAGTTGAGGATGCCTGGTCATTCTTTAAAAGTAATTTCCTCACCATTTTAGATAAGCATGCTCCGTTCAAAAAATGCAGAACTAAGAACAGATATAGCCCTTGGTTCACTCCAGACCTGACTGCCATCGACCAGCACAAAAACATCCTGTGGCGGACTGCAATAGCATCGTATAGTCCCCGCGATATGCAACTGTTCAGGGAAGTCAGGAGCCAATACACGCAGTCAGTCAGGAAAGCAAAGGCCAGCTTCTTCATGCAGAAATTTGCATCCTGTAGCTCTAACTCCAAAAAGTTCTGGGACACTGTGAAGTCCATGGAGAACAAGAGCACCTCCTCCCAGCTGCCCACTGCACTGAGGCTAGGTAACACGGTCACCACCGATAAATCCATGATTATCGAAAACTTCAACAAGCATTTCTCAGCGGCTGGCCATGCCTTCCTCCTGGCTACTCCATCCTCGGCCAACAGCTCCCCCCCCCCCCCCGCAGCTACTCGCCCAAGCCTCTCCAGGTTCTCCTTTACCCAAATACAGATAGCAGATGTTCTGAAAGAGCTGCAAAACCTGGACCCGTACAAATCAGCTGGGCTTGACAATCTGGACCCTCTATTTCTGAAACTATCCGCCGCCATTGTCGCAACCCCTATTACCAGCCTGTTCAACCTCTCTTTCATATCGTCTGAGATCCCCAAGGATTGGAAAGCTGCCGCAGTCATCCCCCTCTTCAAAGGGGGAGACACCCTGGACCCAAACTGTTACAGACCTATATCCATCCTGCCCTGCCTATCTAAGGTCTTCGAAAGCCAAGTCAACAAACAGGTCACTGACCATCTCAAATCCCACCGTACCTTCTCCGCTGTGCAATCTGGTTTCCGAGCCGGTCACGGGTGCACCTCAGCCACGCTCAAGGTACTAAACGATATCATAACGGCGATCGATAAAAGACAGTACTGTGCAGCCGTCTTCATCGACCTTGCCAAGGCTTTCGACTCTGTCAATCACTATATTCTTATCGGCAGACTCAGTAGCCTCGGTTTTTCTGATGACTGCCTTGCTTGGTTCACCAACTACTTTGCAGACAGAGTTCAGTGTGTCAAATCGGAGGGCATGCTGTCCGGTCCTCTGGCAGTCTCTATGGGGGTGCCAAAGGGTTCAATTCTCGGGCCGACTCTTTTCTCTGTATATATCAATGATGTTGCTCTTGCTGCGGGCGATTCCCTGATCCACCTCTACGCAGACGACACCATTCTGTATACTTCCGGCCCGTCCTTGGACACTGTGCTATCTAACCTCCAAACGAGCTTCAATGCCATACAAGACTCCTTCTGTGGCCTCCAACTGCTCTTAAACGCTAGTAAAACCAAATGCATGCTTTTCAACCGTTCGCTGCCTGCACCCGCACGCCCGACTAGCATCACCACCCTGGATGTTTCCGACCTAGAATATGTGGACATCTATAAGTACCTAGGTGTCTGGCTAGACTGTAAACTCTCCTTCCAGACTAATATCAAACATCTCCAATCTAAAATCAAATCTAGAGTCGGCTTTCTATTCCGTAACAAAGCCTCCTTCACTCACGCCGCCAAACTTACCCTAGTAAAACTGACTATCCTACCGATCCTCGACTTTGGCGATGTCATCTACAAAATAACTTCCAACACTCTACTCAGCAAACTGTATGCAGTTTATCACAGTGCCATCCGTTTTGTTACTAAAGCACCTTATACCACCCACCACTGCGACCTGTATGCTCTAGTCGGCTGGCCCTCGCTACATATTCGTCGCCAGACCCACTGGCTCCAGGTCATCTACAAGTCCATGCTAGGTAAAGCTCCGCCTTATCTCAGTTCACTGGTCACGATGGCAACACCCACCCATAGCACGCGCTCCAGCAGGTGTATCTCACTGATCATCCCTAAAGCCAACACCTCATTTGGCCGCCTTTCGTTCCAGTTCTCTGCTGCCTGTGACTGGAACGAATTGCAAAAATCGCTGAAGTTGGAGACTTATCTCCCTCACCAACTTTAAACATCAACTATCTGAGCAGCTAACCGATCGCTGCAGCTGTACATAGTCTATCGGTAAATAGCCCACCCAATTTTACCTACCTCATCCCCATACTGTTTATTTTTATTTACTTTTCTGCTTTTTTGCACACCAACCTGTACATGACCATCTGATCATTTATCACTCCAGGGTTAATCTGCAAAATTTTAATTATTCGCCTACCTCCTCATGCCTTTTGCACACAATGTCTATAGACTCTCTTTTTTTTCTACTGTGTTATTGACTTGTTAATTGTTTACTCCATGTGTAACTCTGTGTTGTCTGTTCACACTGCTATGCTTTATCTTGGCCAGGTCGCAGTTGCAAATGAGAAATTGTTCTCAACTAGCCTACCTGGTTAAATAAAGGTGAAATAAAAAAAATACAAAATAAAAAAAATTGTGCAATGTAGAATGGGTCTTAGTGTAAATGTTTGTTGGATTGATCACAAGTTACATGACTCAGCAAAATGAGTGTCATGAGTGAGTGGTTTATCCCATAGAATAAGATTGAGTAAAACATGTTCATTCTAATTTCATGGTTTAGCTATTTGAAGTACTGCAGGTAACACAGATGCATGAAACAATTGGTATTTATACAAAATGCTCCTCATCTTGTAGACTTAATCAATTACTTCTTTAACAGTAATCGACCCATTACAAATTAGTCAAAAGGATATGTGACAGTCTCAGTGAACAGTGATACACTATCTTAACCCTGCAGTTTACAGCCCGGTAATTACTAGGTAATAACTAGGCTTAAAACAAAAATATAAAAAAAACTTTCTATCGCTGGATTCAGACTTTCAACATTTGGATGGACCTACTCACTGTTGTCTCTAGTGGTCAGTTTCCACATCTTCTACTGACACCATCTGTAAAAGTTTGTGAGGGTTTTAGGTGCCAAGCCAAATTTCTTCAGCCTCCTGAGGTTGAAGAGGCGCTGTTGCACCTTCTTCACCACACTGTCTGTGTGGGTAGACCATTTCAGTTTGTCAGTGATATGTACGCCGAGGAACTTGAAGCTTTCTACCTTTTCCTCTGCGCTCCTGTCGATGTGAATAGGGGGATGCTCCCTCTGCTGTTTCCTGAAGTCCACGATCAGATTCTTTGTTTTGTTCAAGTTGGGTGAGAGGTTATTTTCCTGGCACTACACTTTCAGGGCCCTCACCTCCTCCCTGTAGGCTGTATCGTCATTGTTGGTAATCAGGCCTACTACTGTTGTGTAGTCTACAAACTTGATGATTGACTACAAACTTGATGGCAGCCTTATCCCGCAATTTTGCTACAATGAAAATGCGGCTTCAGGATATGTGGTTTCCAGTTCGCATAATGTCCGGTGAAGTTCTTTGAGGGCCGTCGTGGTATCGCCTTGAGGGGGGATCTACACGGATTTGACAATACCCAAAGAGAATTATCTTGGGAGATAATACAGTCGGCATTTAATTGTGAGGTATTCTAGGTCAGATGAACAGAAGGATTTGAGTTCCTGTATGTTATCACAATCACATCGTGAGTTGTTAATCATGAAACATACACCCCCGTCTTTCTTCTTCCCGGAGAGATATTTATTCCTGTCTGCGCAATGAACTGAGAACCCAACTGGCTGGACGGACTCAACCAGTATATCCCGAGAGAGCCATGTTTCCGTGAAACAGAGTATGTTACAATCCCTGATGTCTCTCTGGAAATAGATTCTTGCCCTGAGCTCGTAAACTGTTTTATCCAGAGACTGAACATTAGCGAGTAAGTCGAACTAGAAGACCACTCCGAGTACAACTCCTCTGCCGGAGGTGTTTTTGGGTCAGCCTCTGGAATCAGTTCAATTGCCCTGGGGGGTACGAACAAAGGATCTGATTCAGGAAAGTCATATTCCGGGTTGTAACGCTAGTAGTGTGGTGAGTTACCGCTGCTCTGATATCCAGTAGTTCTTCCCGGCTGTATGTAGAAACACAAAAACGTTTCTGGGCTAAAAATGTAAGAAATAACAATTAAAAAAAGACAATTCTGCAACATTTCCTAAGAGCTAGAAGCCCTCTCTGTCAGCGCCATTGTTCCATTGACACCTACAGCACCCAATGTCACAGAAAGGCCAAAAAGATCATCAAGGACAACAACCACCTGAGCCTAGGTACTGACCTTGCCGCTACCATACAGAAGGCGAGGTCAGTACAAGTGCATCAAAGCTGGGACCGAGAGACTGAAAAACACTGAAAAACAGTTTCTATCTCAAGGCCATAATACTGTTAAATAGCCATAACTAGCACATCACTAGCACAAGACTAAGGAGGTGATTGTGGACAACAGGAAACGAAGGACCGAGCACGCCCCCATTCTCATCGACGGGGCTGTAGTGGTGCAGGTTGAGAGCTTCAAGTTCCTTGGTGTCCACATCAACAACAAAGTAAAATGGTCCAAACACACCAAGACAGCCATGAAGAGGGCACGACAAAGCCTATTCCCCCTTAGGAAAGTAAAAAGATTTGGCATGGGCATAAGATCCTCAAAAGGTTCTACGGCTGCAACATCGAGAGCATCCTGACTGGTTGCGTCACTGCCTGGTATGGCAATTGCTCGGCCTCTGACCACAAGGCACTAGAGAGGGTAGTGCGTACGGCCCAGTACATCACTGGGGCTAAGCTGCCTGCAATCCAGGACCTCTACACCTGGCGGTGTCAGAGGAAGGCCCTAAAAATTGTCAAAGACCCCAGCCACCCCAGTCATAGACTGTTCTCTCTACTACCGCATGGCAAGCGGTACCGGAGTGCCAAGTCTTGAACAAAAAGGCTTCTCAATAGTTTTTACACTCAAGCCATATGACTCCTTAACAGGTAATGAAATGGCTAACTGGACTATTTGCATTGTGGGACCCCCTCCAACCCCCCCCCCCCCAAACAACTATTTTACGCTACTGCGACTCTCTGTTTATCATATATGCATAGTCACTTTAATTGTACATACTACCTCAATCAGCCTGACTAACCTGTGTCTGTATGTAGCCTCGCTACTTTTATAGCCTCGCTACTGTATATAGCCTGTCTTTTTACTCTTGTTTTATTTATTTACTTACCTATTGTTCACCTAATACCTTTTTTTGCACTATTGGTTAGAACCTGTAAGTAAGAACAAGTCTACACCTGTTGTATTTTGCGCACGTGACAAATAAACTTTGATTTGATTTGATTAGAGGCTGCTTCCCTATATTATATACATAGACTTGAAATCACTGGCCACTCTAACAACGGAACACTAGTCACTTTAATAATGTTTACATATTTTCCATTACTCATCTGTATATGAGCCTTCTCTTGTCTCTACTCCCCCCGTTACGGGGTCTGAAACGCCGAAGCTTCCCACCATTAGCTCTGACAAATTGAAAACTCTAAAAACGAATCATCCAGCGATCATACACTGTTTACCAGGGGGCAGGGCTACCGACGTTAAGGCTAATCTGAAGATGGTGCTGGCTAAAGCTAAAACTGGCGAGTGTAGAGAGTATAGAGATATTGTTATCCACGTCGGCACCAACGATGTTAGGATGAAACAGTCAGAGATCACCAAGCGCAACATAGCTTCAGCGTGTAAATCAACTAGAAAGATGTGTCGGCATCGAGTAATTGTCTCTGGCCCCCTCTTAGTTAGGGGGAGTGATGAGCTCTACAGCAGAGTCTCACAACTCAATCGCTGGTTGAAAACTGTTTTCTGCCCCTCCCAAAAAGATAGAATTTGTAGATAATTGGCCCTCTTTCTGGGACTCACCCACAAACAGGACCAAGCCTGACCTGCTGAGGAGTGATGGACTCCATCCTAGCTGGAGGGGTGCTCTCATCTTATCTACCAACATAGACAGGGCTCTAACTCCTCTAGCTCCACAATGAATTAGGGTGCAGCCCAGGCAGCAGGCTGTTAGCCAGCCTGCCAGCATAGTGGAGTCTGCCACTAGCATAGTCAGTGTAGTCAGCATAGCTATCCCCATTGAGACCGTGTCTGTGCCTCAACCTAGGTTGGGCAAAACTAAACATGGTGGTGTTCGCCTTAGCAATCTCACTAGGATAAAGACCTCCATTCCTGTCATTATTGAAAGAGATCATGATACCTCACATCTCAAAATAGGGCTACTTAATGTTAGATCCCTTACTTCAAAGGCAATTATAGTCTATGAACTAATCACTGATCATAATCTTGATGTGATTGGCCAGACTGAAACATGGCTTAAGACTGATGAATTTACTGTGTTAAATGAGGCCTCACCTTCTGGCTACACTAGTGACCATATCCCCCGTGCATCCCGCAAAGGCGGAGGTGTTGCTAACATTTACGATAGCAAATTTCAATTTACAAAAAAAAAAAAGACGTTTTCGTCTTTTGAGCTTCTAGTCATGAAATCTATGCAGCCTACTCAATCACTTTTTATAGCTACTGTTTACAGGCCTCCTGGGCCATATACAGCGTTCCTCATTGAGTTCCCTGAATTCCTATCGGACCTTGTAGTCATAGCAGATAATATTCTAATCTTTGGTGACTTTAATATTTACATGGAAAAGTCCACAGACCCACTCCAAAAGGCTTTCGGAGCCATCATCGACTCAGTGGGTTTTGTCCAACATGTCTCTGGACCCACTCACTGTCACAGTCATACCCTGGACCTAGTTTTGTCCCATGGAATAAATGTTGTGGATCTGAATGTTTTTCCTCATAATCCTGGACTATCGGACCACCATTTTATTATGTTTGCAAGTGCAACAAATAATCTGCACAGACCCCAACCAAGGAACATCAAAAGTCGTGCTATAAATTCACAGACAACGCAAAGATTCCTTGATGTCCTTCCAGATTCCCTCTGTCTACCCAAGGACGCCAGAGGACAAAAATCAGTTAACCTGTTGGATCTCTAGGGGCGCTATTTCATTTTTGGATAAAAAACGTTCCCGTTTTAAGCGCAATATTTTGTCACGAAAAGATGCTCGACTATGCATATTCTTGACAGTTTTTGAAAGAAAACACTCTGAAGTTTCAGAATCTACAGGCGAAACCAAGATGATGCGTCAAGCAGGAAATGAGCAGAATCTCTGAAGCTCTGTTTTCCATTGTCTCCTTATATGGCTGTGATTGCGCAAGGAATGAGCCTACACTTTCTGTCGTTTCCCCAAGGTGTTTGCAGCATTGTGACGTATTTGTAGGCATATCATTGGAAGATTGACCATAAGAGACTACATTTTCCAAGTGTCCACCTGGTGTCCTGCGTGGAATTCGGTGCGCAAACGCCAGCTGCTTGTACTTTTCCATTTGATTGAGGGGAGAAACCATGCTTCCACGAACGATATATCATTGAAGAGATATGTGAAAAACACCTTGAGGATTGATTCTAAACAACGTTTGCCATGTTTTCAGTCGATATTATGGAGTTAATTTGGAAAAAAGTTCACGTTTTGAGTACAGAATTTTCGTTTTTTTTTTGGTAGCCAAATGTGATGTACAAAACGGAACTATTTCTAATACACAAAGAATCCTTTTTGGAAAAACTGAGCATCTGCTATCTAACTGAGAGTCTCCTCATTGAAAACATCCGGAGTTCTTCAAAGGTAAATTATTTTATTTGAAGGCTTTTATGTTTTTGTTGAAATCTTGCGTGCTGGATGCTAACGCTAATGCTAACGCTAAATGCTACGCTAGCTAGCCACTTTTACACAAATTATTGTTTTCCTATGGTTGAGAAGCATATTTTGAAAATCTGAGATGACAGTGTTGTTTACAAAAGGCTAAGCTTGAGAGATGGCATATTTATTTCATTTCATTTGCGATTTTCATAAATAGTTAACGTTGCGTTATGGTAATGAGCTTAGGTCTGTAAATAGAATCCCGGATCCGGGTTTGGTCGACGCAACAGGTTAACCACCTAACTGAGGAACTCAATTTAACCTTGCGCAATACCCTAGATGCAGTTGCACCCCTAAAAACTAAAAACATTTCTTATAAGAAACTAGCTCCCTGGTACACAGAAAATACGCGAGCTCTGAAGAAAGCTTCCAGAAAATTGGAACGGAAATGACGCCACACCAAACTGGAAGAGTTCCGACTAGCTTGGAAAGACAGTACCGTGCAGTACCGAAGAGCCCTTACTGCTGCTCGATCATCCTATCCTATCCTAACTTAATTGAGGAAAATAAGAACAATCTGAAATTCCTTTTTTGATACTGTCGCAAAGCTAACTAAAAAGCAGCATTCCCCAAGAGAGGATGGCTTTCACTTCAGCAGTGATACATTCATGAACTTCTTTGAGGAAAAGATCATGATTATTAGAAAGCAAATTACGGACTCCTCTTTAAATCTGCGTATTCCTTCAATGCTCAGTTGTCCTGAGTCTGCACAACTCTGCCAGGACCTAGGATCAAGAGAGACGCTCAAGTGTTTTAGTACTATATCTCTTGACACAATGATGAAAATAATCATGGCCTCTAAACCTTCAAGCTGCATACTGGACCCTATTCCCACTAAACTACTGAAAGAGCTGCTTCCTGTGCTTGGCCCTCCTATGTTGAACATAATAAACGGCTCTCTATCCACAGGATGTGTACCAAACTCACTAAAAGAGGCAGTAATAAAGCCTCTCTTGAAAAAGCCAAACCTTGACCCAGAAAATATAAAAAACTATCGGCCTATATCAAATCTTCCATTCCTCTCAACAATTTTAGAAAAGGCTGTTGCGCAGCAACTCACTGCCTTCCTGAAGACAAACAATGTACACGAAATGCTTCAGTCTGGTTTTAGACCCCATCATAGCACTGAGACTGCACTTGTGAAGGTGGTCAATGACCTTTTAATGGCATCAGACCGAGGCTCTGCATCTGTCCTCGTGCTCCTAGACCTTAGTGCTGCTTTTGATACCATCGATCACCACATTCTTTTGGAGAGATTGGAAACCCAAATTGGTCTACAAGGACAAGTTCTGGCCTGGTTTAGATCTTATCTGTCGGAAAGATATCGGTTTGTCCTCTGACAAATCAACTGTAAATTTCGGTGTTCCTCAAGGTTCCGTTTTAGGACCACTATATATTTTACCTCTTGGGGATGTCATTCGAAAACTGCTATGCGGATGACCCACAGCTGTACATTTTAATGAAACATGGTGAAGCCCCAAAATTGCCCTCGCTAGAAACATGTGTTTCAGACATAAGGAAGTGGATGGCTGCAAACTTTCTACTTTTAAACTCGGACAAAACAGAGATGCTTGTTCTAGGTCCCAAGAAACAAAGATATCTTCTGTTGAATCTGACAATTAATCTTCATGGTTATACAGTCGTCTCAAATAAAACTGTGAAGGACCTTGGCGTTACTCTGGACCCTGATCTCTCTTTTGAAGAACATATCAAGACCATTTCAAGGACAGCTTTTTTCCATATACGTAACATTGCAAAAATCAGAAACTTTCTGTCCAAAAATGATGCAGAAAAATTAATCCATGCTTATGTCACTTCTAGGTTAGACTACTGCAATGCTCTACTTTCCGGCTACTCGGATAAAGCACCAAATAAACGTCAGTTAGTGCTAAATACGGCTGCTAGAATCCTGACTAGAACCCAAAAATGTGATCATATTACTCCAGTGCTAGCCTCCCTACACTGGCTTCCTGTCAAGGCAAGGGCTGATTTCAAGGTTTTACTGCTAACCTACAAAGCATTACATGGGCTTGCTCCTACCTATCTCTCTGATTTGGTCCTGCCGTACATACCTACATGTACGCTACGGTCACAAGACGCAGGCCTCCTAATTGTCCCTAGAATTTCTAAGCAAACAGCTGGAGGCAGGGCTTTCTCCTATAGAGCTCCATTTTTATGGAATGGTCTGCCTACCCATGTAAGAGACGCAAACTCGGTCTCAATCTTTAAGTCTTTACTGAAGACTCATCTCTTCAGTGGGTCATATGATTGAGTGTAGTCTGGCCCAGGAGTCGGAAGGTGAACGGAAAGGCTCTGGAGCAACGAACCGCCCTTGCTGTCTCTGCCTGTCCGGTTCCCCTCTTTCCACTGGGATTCTCTGCCTCTAACCCTATTACAGGGGCTCAGTCACTGGCTTACTGGGGCTCTTTCATACCGTCCCTGGGAGGGGTGCGTCACTTGAGCGGGTTGAGTCACTGATGTGATCTTCCTGTCTGGGTTGGTGCCCCCCCCCTTGGTTTGTGCCGTGGCAGAGATCTTTGTGGGCTATACTCGGCCTTGTCTCAGGATGGTAAGTTGGTGGTTGAAGATATCCCTCTAGTGGTGTGGGGGCTGTGCTTTGGCAAAGTGGGTGGGGTTATATCCTTCCTGTTTGGCCCTGTCCGGGGGTGTCCTCGGATGGGGCCACAGTGTCTCCTGACCCCTCCTGTCTCAGCCTCCAGTATTTATGCTGCAGTAGTTTATGTGTCGGGGGGCTAGGGTCAGTTTGTTATATCTGGAATACTTCTCCTGTCCTATTCGGTGTCCTGTGTGAATTTAAGTATGCTCTCTCTAATTCTCTCTCTCTCTCTCTCTCTTTCTTTCTTTCTCTCTCTCGGAGGACCTGAGCCCTAGGACCATGCCTCAGGACTACCTGACATGATGACTCCTTGCTGTCCCCAGTCCACCTGGCCGTGCTGCTGCTCCAGTTTCAACTGTTCTGCCTTATTATTATTGAATCATGCTGATCATTTATGAACATTTGAACATCTTGGCCATATTTTTTATTTATTATTTATTATTGCTTGCTGTTTGGGGTTTTAGCCTGGCTTTCTGTACAGCACTTTGAGATATCAGCTGATTTACGAAGGGCTATATAAATACATTTGATTTGATTTGATGTATATACTGTATTCTATCCTATTCTACTGTATCTTAGTCTATGCCATTGTGACATTGCTCGTCCAAATATTTATATATTCTTAATTCCATTCCTTTACTTTAGATTGTGTGTAATTGTATGATATTACAGTTCGATAAACCCGCAATAACATCTGCTAAACACGTTTATTTTATTTTAATTGACATGGATGGACATAGATTACTAACTTGTATCATGGGTGACCTGGCTGTATTTATTACCATGTACTAACCACATACTGTGAATACCCTACAAATCAATCATCCTGACATTGGTATTCCTTTTTCCGCCACTTTGAGGATAACACAGTGCTAGCGACCTGCTCCCAAGGACTGTGGACCCCTGATTTTCACTTTGTGATTTGCTGTTTTCTTCATGGGGAAAGTCATCCAGTGTGGTGGTATTTCACATGTAACTATGTTGTATCTACCTGGGTTAGGGTTCATTATACAGCCCTATTCACACAAGCATACATTGGAACTACAGGCAAAATACATAGAAACAATGTGAGAGAATACTAACGTCAGGATGATTGACTTGAAGGTATGTATGTGGAAAGTACAGTTGTAGTCATTATTAAAACTTGTTTTTCAACCACTCCACAAATTTCTTGTTAGCAAACTATAGTTTTGGCAAGTCAGTTAGGACATCTACTATGTGCATGACACAAGTAATTTTTCCAACAATTGTTTACAGACAGACTATTTCACTTCTAATTCACTGTATCACAATTCCAGTGGGTCAGAAGTTTACATACACTAAGTTTACTGTGCCTTTAAACAGTTTGGAAAATTCCAGAAAATGTCATGGCTTTAGAAGCTCTGTTAGGCTAATTTACATAATTTGAGTCAATTGGAGGTGTACCTGTGGAGGTATTTCAAGGTCTACCTTCAAACTCAGTGCCTCTTTGCTTGACATCATGGGAAATCAAAAGAAATCAGCCAAGACCTTAGGAAAAAATTGTAGACCTCCGCAAGTCTGGTTCATCCTTGGGAGCAATTTCCAAATGCCTGAAGGTACCACGTTCATCTGTAAAAACAATAGTACGCAAATATAAACACTATGGGACCACGCAGCCGTCATACTGCTCAGGAAGAAGACGCGTTCTGTCTCCTAGAGATGAACGTACTTTTGTGCGAAAAGTGCAAATCAATCCCAGAACAACAGCAAAGGACCTTGTGAAGATGCTGGAGGAAACAGATACAAACGTATCTATATCCACAGTAAAACCAGTCCTATATCAACATAACCTGAAAGGCCGCTCAGCAAAGAGGTAGCCACTGCTCCAAAACCGCCATAAAAATCAACTGCACCTGGGGACAAAGACCATACTTTTTGGAGAAATGTCCTCTGGTCTAAAGAAACAAAAACATAACTTTTTGGCCATATTGACCATAATTTTGTTTGGAGGGAAAGGGGGGGCTTGCAAGCCGAAGAACACCATCCCAACCGTGAAGCACGGGGGTGGCAGCCTCATGCTGTGGGGGTGCTTTACTGCAGGAGGGTCTGGTGCACTTCACAAAATAGAGGGCTTCATGATAAAGGAAAATGATGTGGATATCTCAAGACGTGATATCCCAAGACATCTGTCAGGAAGTTAAAGCTTGATCGGAAATGGGTCTTCCAAATGGGCAATGACTCCAAGCATACTTCCAAAGTTGTGACAAAATGGCTTAAGAGCAACAAAGTCAAGGTATTGGAGTGGCCATCACAAAGCCCTGACCTCAATCCTATAGAAAATTTGTGGGCAGAACTGAAAAAGCGTTTGCGAGCAAGGAGGCCTATAAACCTGACTCAGTTACACCAGCTCTGTCAGGAGGAATGGGCCAAAATTCACCCAACTTATTGTGGGAAGCTTGTGGAAGTCTACCCGAAACATTTGACCCAAGATAAACAATTTAATGGCAATCCTACCAAATACTAATTTAGTGAATGTAAACTAATGACCCACTGGGAATGTGATGAAAGAAATAAAAGCTGAAATAAATCATTCTCTCTGCTATTGTTGTCACACCCTGGCCTTAGTTATCTTTGTTTTCTTTATTATTTTGGTTAGGTCAGGGTGTGACATGGGGGATTCATGTGTTTTGTCTGGTCTAGGGTTTTTTGTATGTTTATGGGGCTGTTTCCTTTCTAGGTCGTTTTTAGGTCTATGGTTGCCTAGATTGGTTCTCAATTAGAGGCAGCTGTCTATCGTTGTCTCTGATTGGGAACCATATTTAGGCAGCCATATTCTGTTTTTATTTTGTGGGTGATTGTCTTCTGTCTTTGTGTCATTGCACCCAATAGGACTGTTTCGGTTTTCACATTTGTTGTTTTGTAGTTTGTTGTGTTATCGTCTATATTAAAGATGTTGAACACTAACCACGCTGCATTTTGGTCCTCCTCTCCTTCCCAGGAAGAAAACCGTTACAGAATCACCCACCACAACAGGACCAAGCAGCGTGGTAACGGGCAGGAGCAGGAGAGGCAGCGATGTCAGGATTTCTGGACATGGGAGCAGAATCTGGACTATACAACTTGGGAAGAGAGAGACAGTTGGGCGGTTGACCTAGGGAGAGTGCCCGAGCCGTGCGAGGAGGGTTACAGGAGAATGGAGTTGGAGAAACGAGCACGGCGCCGCGGTAGGAAGCCCGAGAGTCAGCCCCAAAAATTTCTTGGGGGGGCACACAGGGAGTATGGCGGAGCCAGGTAGGAGACCTGCACCAACTTCCTGTGCTTACCGGAGAGCGAGAGGGACCGGGCAGGCAAGCGCGGGTGCATAGCCGGGTGCGGTACATACCATCTCCTCGTATCGGCCAGGCTAGAGTGGGCATCGAGCCAGGTAAGGTTGGGCAGGCTCGGTGCTCAAGAGCTCCAGTGCACCTGCACGGTTCGGTCTATCCAGTGCCACCTACACGCACCAGCCCTCTGGTGGCAGCCCCGCGCACCAGGCTTCCTGTGCGTGTCCAGAGCCCAGTACTCCCTGTTCCTCCTCCCCGCACTCGCCCTGAAGTGGGTGTCCTCGGCCTAGTACCACCAGTGCCGGCACCACGCACCAGGCCTACAGTGCGCCTCACCTGTCCAGAGCTGCTAAAGTCTCCCGCCTGTCCAGAGCTGGCGGCTCCTGGCTGACTACAATTATTCTGACAGAGTCGGCCCGAGAATTTAACCCTGTGGCACCACCATAGAGACTGCCAGAGGTCCGGACAACAGGCCCTACGATTTGACACAGTGAACCAGTCATTAGAGAAACCAAGGCCGTTGAGACTGTCGATAAGAATGTGGTGATTGACAAAGTCGAAAGCCTTGGCCAGGTCAAGCTGCACAGTGCTGTCTTTTATTGATGGTGGTTATGATATAGTTTAGGACCTTGGGCGTGGCTGAGGTGCAACTGTGACCAGCTCGGAAACAAGATTGCATGGATGAGACTGGACAGTGGGATTCGAAATGGTCGGTGATCTGTTTGTTCACTTGGCTTTTGAAGATTTTATAAAGGCAGGGCAGGATGGATATAGGTCTGTAACAGTTTGGGTCTAGAATGTCTCCCCCTTTAAAGAGAGGGATGACCGTGGACGCTTTCCAATATTTAGGAATCTCAGACGATACAAAAGAGAGGTTGAACAGACGAGAGCCCAGACGAGAGCCCATCTCGTGGGCTCTCTTTTGTGGTCTCGCAAGGGGCTGCTTATGGGGGTTCATTGGGGTGGTGTCCGTCGGCGTTCTGAAGGTGGATCGGTGGGGGTTTGGTTGGTGGTTGGCAGCGGCGACTCTGGACGCGTGCTGGGCCCTTCTTGCCGATCTCCCCAGCTACAGTGCTCGTTGGCCTCGTTTATGCGGGGTCTCCGGTGGGTTGCCTCGGCCGGCGCCTAGCAGCTGACTTAGAACTGAACCGGCCCAGGTCGGAAACGATGCAAGTCAAACTCCCCACCTGCCACTGTCCCCGGAGTGAGTCGCACCCAACGCGAGCCGGGTGCTTGAAGCCAGAAGCGAGAGCCCGCTCGGGGCTTGCCTCCCCGCCTCACCGGGTAAGTGAAAAAACGATAAGAGTAGTGGTATTTCACCGGTGGCCAGGGCCTCCCATTTATTCTACAACTCTCATGTCTCTTCACAGTGCCAGACTAGAGTCAAGCTCAACAGGGTCTTATTTCCCCGCTGATTCCGCCAAGCCCATTCAACGAACTTCCAGCAGTGGTGAGAGAAGGGAGGCGGAGCAACTGCTCCCCCAGCCGCGGCTCGAGGGGTTGCAACAATGGCGGCAGATCATTTTAGGAAGAGAGGGTCCAGATTGTCTAGCCCAGCTGATTTGTAGGGATCCAGATTTTGCAGCTCTTTCAGAACATCAACTGTCTGAATTTGGTTGAAGGAGAAGCGGGAGAGGGCTTGGGCTAGTTGCTGTAGGGGGTGCAGAGCTGTTTGCCAGGGTTGTGGTAGCCAGGTGTAAAGCAAATTCTCGATTATCGTGGATGTATCAGTGGTGACAGCGTTTCCTAGTCTCAGTGCAGTTGGCATCTGGGACGAGGTGCTCTTATTCTCCATGGACTTTACAGGGTGCCAAAACTTTTTGGAATTAGTGTTGCAGGATGCAAATTTCTGTTTGAAAAAGCTATCCTTTGCTTTCCTAACTGACTGTATGTATTGGTTCCTGACTTCCCTGAAAAGTTGCTTTTGCGGGGACTATTCGATGCTAGTGCAGTATGCCACAGGGTGTTTTTGTGCTGGTCAAGGGCAGTCAAATCTGTAGTGAACCAAGGGCTATATCTGTTCTTAGTTCTACATTTTTTGAAAGGGGCATGCTTATTTAAGATGTAGAGGAAAGCAATTTTAAAGAACAACCAGGCAACCAGGCATCCTCTACTGATGGGATTAGGTCAAAATCCTTCCAGGATACCCGGGCCAGATCGATTAGAAAGGCCTGGCCAAAATATACATTTCCAGTCAAAAGTTTGGACACACCTACTCATTCCAGGGTGTTTCTTTATTTTTACTACTTTCTACATTGTAGAATAATGGTGAAGATATCAAAACTATTAAAAAGACTCATAGCGAAATGTACATTAGACCAAAACATGACCGGTTGCTGCAGGTGTGTAAGTGGTCCTAGCTGTACCCTGAATAATCAACCATTGAAACCAGAGAATGTGAGGATGGGGTCCACATGTTGAAATGGTTGGAATTTAAATACAGACCAGACAGTGTGGCGCGGTGGCTACACAGCTGACAAATGGTTTAAAACTACAACACCAGAAAATGATAAGGCCCTAAAACTCTCAAGTGAAGAAGATAAAGACTACACTGGAACGTTCAGTTTGCAGCTGTTTAACCTCTTTGGGGAATCCCCCTCTTCTTCTCAATTTCCGCATAAAGATAAAACCAGCTGAGCAAAGTTTTAGACAGAACTTCAAAAATGAGCGAGCTACATGACATTGAGCATGAAGTCACCCAGGTGTCCCCCACAAATGTACCCAAATGTACCCAAGTGGCCGAATTGGTACAGTGATACATTTTGAAGGAAAGAACTATATACAAAATACATAAATGCTATTCTAGCACACCCCAAAAAATGTATATATATATATGAAACAAACAAAAAAATAAAATAAACAAACAAATAACAATGGTAACTATTTACACATTTTCTATTTACAATATTGTGAAGACCCTCAGTCCTCTACACAATATTGTGCTGCTGGTGCCATGGCCCATAGCAGTCTCTTTATGCTGTAAAGCAGAGGCTTACTGAACAGGTGGTGCACGTGATGGGGCGTTTCCTGTGACAAAGGGTACAACCACGTCTCCCTACTGTGCCCTTTTTGTCCTGTGGCACATTCATGCCTGCACATTTTTTTGTGGTCCATGCCCCGGCACCATTCTTCACACGCCTGACGACGTAATCTCCACTGAAGGACATTGTGGATACTGGAGCACATGACCACCTCTCTGGTATCCATCCACTTCACAAACAGCAGGCCATCTTCACGGATCCATCGCATGGTACCCCGCTCAGCCCGCTTAGGCATGTCGTTCACCTTGGTCTTTGGAAATCCTACCCTGTTGGTGCGAATTGTGCCACAAGCCGACACCTCCCGCTTCCTTAGCTCTGTAAACAGGGTAGGGCTTATGTAGAAGTTGTCCACAAACAGTTTGTAGCCCTTCCCCAGCAGTTGAAAATCCAATAACTCCATAACGGAATCATAACTCAGTCCATTACCGGTAGCAAAACTGTTTTTCCCCTCATAAACAAAAAATTGCAAGTGTACACACAGAATCAGCCAAAACAAACAGCTTGTAACCCCATTTGGTTGGTTTGTTACGCATGTATTGTTTGAGGCTGATTCTGGCCTTTGAGGCTACCATCCTCTCATCGATGGACAGGTTCTGGGCGGGCTGAAAATAAGTATTGCAGGCATAAACGATGCTGGGGTAGAGAGGTTTTATTTTACAGAGCCTATCAAACCTTGGTGTGCCTCTCGTCTTGTCATTCTCCCCATCAACTTCTGGGTCACTGATGTGAAGCACCCGTGAGATAGTCAGAAACCTTTTACAAGACATGGCAGTCATGGGGAAAGGCAGTTGATAGAGAACTGACGTTAGTCTCAGTAGTCTCTTAGAGTTTTCAACTTCACCAGCCCCATGTAAATGACCATTGAAAAGTAGCAGAAAAGGTCTGACATGGAAATGGTCTTCCATGCCTCTTTCTTTCCTGCCTGCTTCTTAGCCCCGTACTTATTGGTGTTCGCCACCAGGGAATCAACAACTGACGAGGTGAAAAAACAGTTGAAAAAGTTGAAGGGGGCTGTACTTTGCAGTCTAGTTGAAGTCCTGGCTTCCTTTTCGGTCTAAAAACTGGTGGATTTGGTTCCACATCATCTTCTAACACAGAGTGCCAATGACCCTCTGGCCCTCTGTCTGCAGGTTTCTCTCTTCCCCACCTCCTCCTCTTTGTCACTGACTTCACAACTCTAGATGGCGGGGTAGGTGTTGAGCCGGAGACAGCGGGGGTCCGGCTGGATGAACCAGCTTCAGAGGGAGATGGACACCTAGACATTGGCGGCTCATAATCAGAATCACTGCCACAGTGAAAGATTTAAAAAATCAGTAACAATACTTTCACGTATGAGCCCTGTATCAACACGTAAAATAAACAGATATATATAGAGTACAGGGAACATAATCACTATGGTGAAGAGCTGTTCCATTCCAAGTTTATGTCAAATGAATTTAAAATATATATCACACACACACAGTATTGCCAATGTGTACTTTACACATTTCATTACAAATTATATTTTTATATATTGCAAATAAAATAAGAAAATCACAAAAAATATGTCAAATGAATAATATTTCATATTAATTTAAAACAATGACATTAGCATTAGAATTTACCAATCCAGCATGGCATCCTCGCCTTGCAGAAACATTACTTCCGCCTGGGAGTCAAGATTCATCTTCCTGAAGAAACTCTGTCTCGCTGTCTCGATCAATTTCCTCTATAATTTGGGTTAAATCTGTATACCTAGACTTTGTTTTAGCTTTTCCTGATTTATTCGCAATAATTTAAATATATAAACTTGTTGAATATGTACTGCTATGCGTAACACTCGTGGCTCCGTCAAGTAAGATTTGCAATGGCGAATGAGCCTCTTTTACGCCAGAGTTTATGACAAAGGCTGGTCTTCGAATGTATAGCCATTACATATTGCCGTTTACCTCAGCTCATTGGCTACCTTCCAAGCTAGATTTCAAGATGATCAGTGGTCATTGGGCCAAAATACAGTCAATCAACGATAGACCGGTCCTACCATTGGTGCGCAATGAGGTCATTGATTGGTGTCTTCAAATCGGTTTGTTTCGGTCAATACGTCCCGGGAAAAGAACCATCATGTATGATTGTGTTAGTAACAACCAGAGGATTGCAATGAAACCAACCATGACTGGATAAACGTTTGTTTAGTGTGTGTAATTACCACGAACGCTTCGTCCAAAGTTGAATGAGACGGAAATCACAACGTAACCGGTTTACAAATGTTTCATATTAGGCTATAAAAATTGATTTTATCAAACAAAACGAACATTCACTGTGTAGTTAGGACACTTGGCATTGTCACCAGAGGAAGATCTTCAATGATAAGCAATTTATTTAGTTATTTCTGACTTTCGTGACGCTAATGGTTGGTTGGAAAATGCTAGTAATACTTGTGTTTGTGTGGGGTGCCGTCCTCAGAAAATCGTATGTTTGTCACGCCCTGACCATAGTTTGCTTTGTATGTTTTATTTGGTCAGGGTGTGATCGGAGTGGGCATTCTATGTTGTATGTCTAGTTTGTCTGTTTCTGTGTTTGGCCTGATATGGTTCTCAATCAGAGGCAGGTGTTAGTCATTGTCTCTGATTGGGAACCATATTTAGGTAGCCTGTTTTGTCATTGTGGGTTATGGGTGATTGTCTATGTTATGTTGCTTGTTAGCACAGTGTTTCAGTAGCGTCACGGTTGTCACTTTGTTGTTTTGTAGTGTTCAGATTTTCCATGAAAATTACAAACACTTACCACGCCGCATCTTGGTCCGATCCTTACTCCTCTTCAGACGAAGAATCTGCCGTGACAATGTTTACTTTTGCAGTAAACCTTTTTGAAATCTAACGCAGCGGCTGGATTAATAAGTTTTGGGAAAGTTATGATTAAATGACTGAACAAATAATTTTAAATGGAACTGTAACTAAGTAAACTTATACTCTGTTTTTATTATATCTGATTAACAATATGAGTTCATACGATGGGGTTGTGTGACACAGACAAGGAGTAATTAAAGTTAATGAACACCATTCCAACTAGGAAGAAAGAAGTGGACTGTGTAAACAGATAAGGTCGTGAAACCTATGGTTGAACCGACGAAACTTAGCTCTGGGGTTTTTAGATAAGACAGTGAGTGCATTCCTAGGTTTTCTGTTAATTAGAACTGTCAGCTAAGTGGTGATTGATAATGTTGAGGGGTCAAAAGTTACCTGGGAGTGTGTTAGTAAGTTAGAATGAACTTTTCACCTCACGTTGTCCCTGTCGAGAGGAGGGGTTTCTGTTAAGCAATGAAATGACGTCATGTTTTGTATATAAACTGTTGCTCGTGGTGAAGTGGCAGCGCGCTCCGAGAATAAATTCTGTTACCTATTATTGAAAAGACTGGTCTCCGTCTATTTTATGCAAACAAGAATCTTACAAATTCTCATAAAATAGATTAAGGGTTTTCAATTAATGAAAACACATTGGCATCATTAAATTACAGTAACAATAAGACGTTCATCTTTTAAATGTAAGATACATGTAATTACAAGAATGTTTAACACAACGAATGGTGTATTTAAAATGTTAGCTCTCTGCAGTTTCACCGGATGTTGGCCTGGTGGGACGTGAGCATCTCTCCTACCCTAGAGAGGTTAAGTACTGGTAGTCTAGTAAACTCAACCAAAGAACACCGCATGTGTAACATCTGGAGTACGAACACCCCAAGAAAAAAGAAGCCTACAACTGCAAATAACAGTTTCCTCTCACCACCATACGTACCTCCGGAGTACCCATTCTCAGGACACTCTAAGACATAGCTACAACTAAGGACATTGTGACCTCTGGTGGACAACCAGAGACTTGCATCAAACCACTTTCCATTGACGGATTGAATTCAACAGAGAAATGACAAACACATCCACGCATAAATATCTATATCTAAGGAAATCTCAACATTTTGCTTGCCTAAGGTAGAGTATCTCATGATAAGCTGTAGACCACACTATCTACCTAGGGAGTTTCTGTATTTTTCGTAGCTGTCTACGAAGTTAGCACTAAAACCACACTCAATGAGCTTTATTCCGCCATAAGAAAGCGTGAAAGCACTTACACAGAGGCGGCGCTCCTGGTGGCCGGTGACTTTAATGCATCGAAACTTAAATCAGTTTTACCGAAAGTTAAATGAGCAACCAGAGAGAAAAAAATTCTAGACCACCTTTACTCCACACACAGAGACGCATACAAAGCTCTCCCTCGTCCTCCATTTGGCAAACTGACCATAACTCTATCCTCCTGCTAACAAGCAAAAATTTAAGAAGGAAGCACCAGTGACTCGGTTCATTAAAAGGTGGTCAGATGAAGCAGATGCTAAACTACAGGACTGTTTTGCTAGCACAGACTGCAATATGTTCCGGGACTCTTCAGATGCATTGAGGAGTACACCACATCAGTCACTGGTTTTATCAATAAGTGCATCGAGGACGTTGTCCCCATAGTGACTTGTACCTACATACCCCAACCAGAAGCCATGGACTTCAGGCCACATTCACACCGTGGTAAAGGGTATAGCTGCCGCTTTCAAGGAGCGGGACTCTAACCCGGACGCTTTTAAGAAATCCCACTATGCCCTCCAGCAAACCATCAAACAGGCAAAGCCTCAATACAGGTCTAAGATCGAATCGTACTACAAAGGCTCCGATGCTCGTCGGATGTGATAGGGCTTGCAAACTATTAGACTACAAAGGGAAGCACAACCGAGAGCTGCCCAGTGACACGATCCTACGAGCTGAGAAAAAACGTATATGCTCGCTTCGAGGCAAGTAACACTGAAACATGCATGAGATCATCAGCTGGTTCAGATGACTGTGTGATCACGCTCTCCGCAGCCAATGTGAGTAAAACCTTTAAACAGGTCAACATTCACAAGGTTGCTGGGCCAGACGGATTACCAAGACGTGTTCTCCGAGCATGCGCTGACCAACTGGCAAGAGACTTCACTGACATTTTCAACATCTCCCTGTCCGAGTCTGTAATACCAACATGTTTCAAGCATACCACCATAGTCCCTGTGCCCAAGACCACTAAGGTAACTTGCCTAAATGACTACCGACCCGTAGCACTCACGTCTGTAGCCATGAAATTTTGGAAATGCTGGTCATGGCTCACATCAACACCCTTATCCCAGAAACCCTAGACCCACTCCAATTTGCATACCGCACCAACAGATCCACATTGCACTCCACGCTGCCTTTTCCCACCTGGACAAACGGAACACCTACCTGAGAATTCTGTTCATTGACTACAGCTCAGCATAGTCATTGCAGGGCCAAGCCTGACTCCAACACCATCATTAAGTTTGCAGGCGACACAATGGTGTTAGGCTTGATTACCAACAGCGATAGGGAGGAGGTCAGAGATGTGGCAGTGTGGTGCCAGGACAACAACCTCTCCCTCAACATGAGCAAAATAAAGAGGCTGATCATGGACAACAGAAAAAGGAGGGTTTGAGCATGCCCCCATTCACATCGACAGGGCTGTGGTGGAGCAGGATGAAAACTTCCAGTTCCTTGGTGTCCACATCACCAACAAACTATTATGGTGCAAATACACCAAGATAGTCATGAAGAGGGGTCGACAAAGCCTATTCCCCATCAGCAGACTGAAAAGATTTGGCATTGGTCCTCAGCTTCACCATCGAGAGCATGCCGAGCTGGTTGCATCACCTTCTGGTACGGCAACTGCTCGGCATTCCAACCTCAAGGCGCAACAGAAAGTAGTGTGTATGGCCCAGTGCATCACTGGGGTCAAGCGTCCTGCCATCCAGGACCTTTATACCAGGCGGTGTCAAAGGAAGGCCCTAAAAATGGACTGTTCTCTCTGCCGCACGGAAGCAGTACCGGAGACTAGGTCCAAAAGGCTCCTTATCAGCTTCTACCCGCAAGCCATAAGACTGCTGAACAGTCAATCAAATGGCTACCCGGACCATTTGCATTGACTGACCCCCCCTTTTTTACGCTGCAAATACTTGCTGTTTATCTATGCATAGTCGCTTTACCCCTACCTACACGTAGAGTACCAGTCAAGATTTTGGACACACCTACTAATTCCAGGGTTTTTCTTTTCTTTTTAAAAAACGATTTTCTACATTGTAGAATAATAGTAAAGAAATCAAACATATGAAATAACACATGGTATCATGTAGTAACCAAGAAAGTGTTCTTTATAGAAGCCACCCTTTGCCTTGATGACAGCTTTGCGCACGCTTGGCATTCTCTCAACCAGCTTCATGAGGTAGTCACCTGGAATGTATTTCAATTAACAGGTGTGCCTTTTTAAGTTAATTTGTGGAATTTCTTTCCTCAATGTGTTTTGAGCCAATCAGTTGTGTTGTGACAAGGTAAGGGTGGTATACAGAAGATTGTTCGGCCTAAAAGACTATTCGGCAAAAGTCCATATTATGGCAAGAACAGCACAAATAAGCAAAGAGAAATGACAGTCCATCATTACTTTAAGACATGAAGGTCAATCAATCCGGAAAATTTCAAGAACTTTGAAAGTTTCTTCAAGTGCAGTCGCAAAAACCGTCAAGCGCTATGATGAAACTGGCTCTCATGAGGACTGCCACAGGAAAGGAAGACCCAGAGATCCCTCTGCAGCAGGGGATACATTCATTAGAGTTACCAGCCTCAGAAATTACAGCCCAAATAAATGCTTCACAGAGTTCAAGTAACAGACACATCTCAACATCAACTGTTTAGAGGAGACTGCGTGAATCAGGCCTTCATGGTCAAATTGCAAAGAAACCACTACTAAAGAACATCAAGAAGAGGAGACTTGCTTGGGCCAAGAAACACGACCAATGGACATTAGACCTTTGGTCTGATGAGTCCAAATTTTCGATTTTAAGTTCCAACCACCGTGTCATTGTGAGATGCAGAGTAGGTGAATGGATGATCTCCGCATGTGTGGTTCCCACCGTGAAGCATGGAGGAGGAGGTGTGGGGGTATGGGGGTGCTTTGCTGGTAAAACTGTCAGTCATTTTATTTTTAATTCAAGGCACAGTTAACCAGTATGGCTGCCACAGCATTCTGCAGCGATAAGCCATCCCATCTGGTTTGCACTTAGTCCCGCTACCATTTGTTTTTCAACCAGACAATGACCTAAAACACACCTCCAGGATGTGTAAGGGCTATTTGAGAGTGATGGAGTGCTGCATCAGATGACCTGGCCTCCACAATCACCCGACCTCAACCCATTTGAGATGGTTTGGGATGAATTGGACCCCAGATTGAAGGAAATGCAGCCAACAAGTGCTCACCATATGTGGGAACTCCTTTAAGACTGTTGGAGAAGCATTCCAGCTGAAACTGGTTAAGAGAATGCCAAGAGTGTGCATAGCTGTCATCAATGCAAAGGGTGGCTACTTTGAAGAATCTAAAATCTAACATATATTTTGATTTTGGTTACTACGTGATTCCACGTGTTATTTCATAGTTTTGATGTCTTCACTATTATTTTACAATGTAGAAAACGAAACTGGAATGAGTAGGTGTGTCCAAACTGTTGACTGGCACTGTATATTTGGTTGAGTTGTCAATTAAAGTGAATTCAGAGTGAAATCAACAAATATCACCATGTCATTGGATTTAAATTAAAAGTTTGGTAAAAGAAGACAATTACTTTTTTTCAAATCCCATACGTTTTCCATGTTGATTTAACATCATCACATAGATTATTTGTGGTTGACATTACATGGAAATAACATTGATTTAACCAGTTTTTGTCCAGTGGGATGTGTAAATTATGTCCTTTCTTTGAACTTTGACTTTGATTCCAGCACTACAAGAGACAGTCAGATATGTGTTGGTAAGGGGGGGGTCATAGTAAATACCTCTCATTTTCAGTGGTGAAGCAGACATCCCTATGCCATTATAAAGGAGCAGAATAGATTTGCATTTATTCATGCTGTCTTCACAATAGAGGTACACCACCTGTAACATTTCCCTTATAATTTGCAAATAGCACCTCACCTTCTGAACTACTTTTACTATTCGAGAGCAGACAGATTATTCTGCTTCTTCAATGTTCAGAAGTGTTGTACCTATAAACTCAAAAGCAGGGTTTAACAGAGAGATCTTGGCATGAACTGAGAACAGATGAATGTAAAAAGTCAAATTTGTTGTCTTTCAGAGGGATCATGTTGAGAGAGCAGTGGAAGAAAGTTACCACAGATGGACCTATTGTGTGAAACATTGGTGGACTGTTAATCTATGTCTTCCTTTCAGTTTCTCACATTCTTCGCACCCTCTTCCCATTCCATTCTCTCATTTCTCAAACATGAATTAAAAACGTTAGTGCTTGGGGGCCTCACATGACTGCCCTTGTTTTATTCCAGTGACAAGTCCCAGAAGTGTCTCCTTGTGTTCAGAAACGACTTCTTTCTTTCGTATTTATTTTTCTGTGAAAAGTGAATCTTCAAGTGATGGTGAAGGAGATTTGTTGGAAGGCCAAAGCAGCAGCTGGCCCCGATGTAGGAGCTGAGCTCCAGTGGTGGCCCAATCAAATGGCTGCACCTGGCGCTTCATCACTTGTTACTCTTTGTCTCCCTGTTCTCCGTTGGTGTGTACATGCTAGGAATGTCAAAATGACTTACAGATTGTCAAAGCCTGCACTGATACTGATAATAACGCTGGAGCCAGTGAGGGAAGGGAAGGCACTCTGAAACGTTTTTTTTTGAAGAGAAGAACAATAAGGCGCGCTCCTCAATATCAATGCTATGAATATAAATCTGCTTCGACGTAAAGCTGCGTGTATGGCACTGTCTTTTGTGAGAGCTACTCTTTGTAGTTTTCAGGCTTTAATTTGACTTTCTTTTTGTAGACAAGCGACTTAATAGCTATTAAAAAAAAATTGAAAATACTTTGCCCACATCATATCAATATGTAATCTTCATGGTATACTGCATCAGGCCACATTCATCAAAACATTAAATAGTTAGCAACTCAGGCAAGCAACAGAAAGGTGTTACTGTGTGTTATTTAAGATGTCCTTTCCCTGAGTGTATCACCAAATAAAAAAAAACTTTCTAACACCCCAAAACATAAAATCTCCTTTCGCCTCAAGGTATTAAAAAAAGCAATTTTTCCAATGTCTGAGTAATAGCTACCTGATAAGCCATGCAATACATTAGACAACTGTAGGGTGGCCTCTTTCTATGCCATCAAATGGCTGAAAGGTGTTGGCATCATCACAGTGCCAAATGCCTGTTCTGCCTGTTCACTGCCCATGAAGGCACCCTGGAAAATGTAAACACTTTTGTGGCATTATTGTCTCAGACAGCCTCCAAATGCAATTGCTGCCATATTGCAGGGATATATGGGACTGGCGCACCCCCAAACATTACGTGTTATTTCATCAGTGCATAAGCAATGTGTAATCCCATGTGTCATTCTGAAGATGCTGCCGTATATTATGAAGCTTTCCATCCCATTTCTGCCTCTGACCAAGGATGCTTGGAAATCATGGGAGCTACATACAGTATCTTTACCTTGGAGCTACTTGTATACAACCTAGTCTCATAGACTAGACCTAACATAGTAAATGTAAATCTGTGATCCTCAAATTAGTGTGATATGTTACGTTTGGAATGGTTACATGAAGAGATTATCCTGTACTTTTGTAAGCTTTTTAGCCAGTAATTCAAATTAATCTTTATTTGTCACATGCTTCGTAAACAACATATGTAGACTAACAGTGAAATGCTAACTTACAAACCTTTCCCAAACAATGCAAAAAATTAAGAGAAATAATAGATTTGAAATAACTGAATTAATACATAATGAGTAACAAAACTTGGCTATATACATGGGGTACCAGTACAGAGTCGATGTGCAGTGACAGCAGCGTATGTGAGTTAGTGCAGAAAAGGTCAATGTAGATAGTTAAACAGTTAACAAATAGCTAGCTGGACTATTTAGCAGTCTTATGGCTTTGCTTGGGGGTAAAAGCTGTTCAGGGTTCTGTTGATTTCAGACTTGGTGCATCAGTACCGCTTGCCATACAGTAGCAGAGAGAACAGTCTTGGTTGGCTGGAGTCTTTGATAATTTTTAGGGCCTTCCTCTGACACCGCCTGGTATAGAGGTCCTGGATGGTCACAAGTGACACACTACCCTCTGTAGCGTCTTGTGGTCGGATGCCATTTTGCCAAAGGAACACCTATGTGAGGCACGCCGGCATGACTCCAACACCATCATCAAATTTGCCGATGACACAGCAGTTGTAGGCCTGATCACCGACAACAATGAGACAGCCTATAGGGAGGAGGTCAGAGACCTGGCCTTGTGGTGCCAGGACAACAACCTCTCCCTCAATGTGATCAAGACAAAGGAGATTATTGTGGACTACAGGAAAAAGAGGACCGAGCACGCCCCCATTTTCATCGACGGGGCTGCAGTGGAGCAGGTTGAGAGCTTCAAGTTCCTTGGTGTTCACATCACCAACAAATTAATATGGTCCAAGCACACCATGACAGTCGTGAAGCAGGCACGGCAAAACCTGTTCTCCCTCAGGAGACTGAAAAGATTTGGCATGGGTCCTCAGATCCACAAAAGGTTCTACAGGTGCACCATCGAGAGCATCATGGTTGCATCACTACCTGGTATGGCAACTGTTTGGCCTCCGACCGCAAGTCACTACAGAGGGTTGTGCAAAAATTTCAAGTTCCTTGGTGTCCACATCACCAATAAACTATTATGATGCAAATACACCAAGATAGTCATGACGAGGGGTCGACAAAGCCTATTCCCCATCAGCAGACTGAAAGGATTTGGCATGGGTCCTCAGCTGCACCATCGAGAGCATCCTGACAGGTTGCATCACCTTCTGGTACGGCAACTGCTCGGCATTCCAACCTCAAGGCGCAATAGAAGGTATGGCCCAGTCCATCACTGGGGCCAAGCTTCCTGCCATCCAGGCGGTGTCAGAGGAAGTCCCTACATTTTGTCAAAGACTCCCTAGTCTACCCTAGACATATAATGTTCTCTCTGCTACCACACAGCAAGCGGTACCAGAGCACCAAGTCTAGGTCCAAGGCTTCTAAACAGCTTCTACCTCCAGGCCATAAGATTCCTGAACATCTAGTCAAATGGCTACCCAGACTATTTGCATTGTTAGTTAGTTTATATATGTTTTACCTTTTAATGAACTAGGCAAGTCAGTTAAGAACACATTCTTATTTTCAATGACGGCCTAGGAACAGTGGGTTAATTGCCTTGTTCAGGACAACAGATTTTTACCTTGTCAGCTCTGGGATTTGATCTTGCAACCTTTTGGTTACTAGTCCAATGCTCTAACCACTAGGCTACCTGCCAAGAGATAAATAGATAAATCCACTGTTTCTATACATATAATAAAATCTTTAACATTTACTGCATAAATAATGTTTTTTTTATAAATCAATATATTTGACTTCAACCATAATATTTGTTGTAATATTTGGAGCATAACATTTTAGTTTTAACAGGCCAATTGGTATGGACAATTTGTATGGCTTGTTAAAGAAAGGGTGATAGTTTAATTTTCAATTAGTTGGAAATAGCTGAGGTGCGGGAGGTCCCTCCGCCCCCCCCCTGGACATCAAGGGGGCTCCGGCGTACCATACTGGTTTCCAGGCGTCGGGTGAGGGGCCAGCAGTACCTCGTGGATTGGGAGGGGTACGGTCTGGAGGAGAGATGCTGTGTGCCGGTGGAGGACGTCTTGTATCCATCTCTGCTGAGTGAGTTTCACCGCCGGCGTCGGCGCGCGTCAGGAGGGGGGCACTGTCACGACTTCCACCGAAGGTGGCTCCTCTCCCTGTTCGGGCGGTGCTTGGCGGTCGTCGTCCCCGGCCTACTAGTTGCCACCAATCCATTTTTCCTTTGTGTCTGATTAGTTTATTAACCTCCACTGCCTGCTAGTTGTTTTGCAGTGTTAGCTCTGTTAGGGGTGCGTGTTTGCGCCACAGGTTTTTTTTCCCCTCAGTCGTTGTACCTTTGGTACCTTATTAGGAGTAGAGGTTTCTCCACCGTGAGTTTTGTGATTTTCCCCGCCTGTTGTTGGTGGTTTGGGACTTATAATAAACGACTGTGCCAACTGGAATTCCTTGCTCTCCTGCTCCTGACTCCTGCACCTACCAAAATTAGAAGCTGTAATCTGTATAAAGGCAATTTTTGGACAAAGGATGAACCTTTCTTAACCTAAGAGGTTAATCTACTGGAGAACCATTTAAGGTTTAAGTATAACTTTTGTATGAGTGAAGCTTTTAGTGAGATATTTTTATTATTTAATATTTAACCATTTTTGCCCCGCAACCTCATAGTCATTATATAAAATGGCACATTTAATCTTGTCTGGCTTAGCATTCCAAATAAAGTTCATATTTTTTTCTTCTTCTGGATCGGTGTCCCTTCCACGGGAAGGTTGAGCTAATGCAATTAGCACAAGGTTGTAAGTAACAAGGACATTTCCCAGGACATAGACATACAGTGGGGCAAAAAAGTATTTAGTCAGCCATCAATTGTGAAAGTTCTCCGACTTAAAAAGACGAGAGAGGTCTGTAATTTTCATCATAGGTACACTTCAACTATGACAGACAAAATGGAAAAAAAAATCCAGAAAATCACATTGTAGTTTTTTTAATGAATTTATTTGCAAATTTGGTCAATAACAAAAGTTGATCTCAATACTTTGTTATATACCCTTTGTTGGCAATGACAGAGGTCAAACGTTTTCTGTAAGTCTTCACAAGGTTTTCACACACTGCTGCTGATATTTTTGCCCATTCCTCCATGCAGATCTCCTCTAGAGCAGTGATGTTTTGGGGCTGTTGCTGGGCAACACGGACTTTCAACTCCCTCCAAAGATTTTCTATGGGGTTGAGATCTGGAGACTGGCTAAGCCACTCCAGGACCTTGAAATGCTTCTTATGAAGGCACTCCTTCATTGCCCAGGCAGTGTGTTTGGGATCATTGTCATGCTGAAAGACCCAGCCACGTTTCATCTTCAAAGCCCTTGCTGATGGAAGGAGGTTTTCACTCAAAATCTAACGATACATGGCCCCAGTCATTCTTTCCTTTACAGTGGCCAAAATCTAAATTGCAGCTGGGCTGGAGTAATACATTATTGCCTTTCTCTTGCATTTCAAAGATGATGGTACAAAAAAAATACAAAGGAACTGTTGTTTTCTTTCTTTGTATTCTCTTTATCCAGATCTATGCTGTTATATTCTCCTACATTCCTTTCACATTTCCACAAAGGTCAAAGTGTTTCCCTTCAAATGGTACCAAGAATATGCATATCCTTGCTTCAGGGCCTGCGCTACCGGCAGTTGGATTTGGGTATGTCATTTTAGGCAACAACAAAAAAGGGGGCGTATCCTTAACTACTCTAGGGCAGGGGGCAGCATTTGGAATTTTAGATGATAAGCATGCCCATATTAAACAGTTTTCTACTCAGGCCCAGAAGATAGAATATGCAGATAATTAGTAGATTTGGATAGAAGAAATACTAAAGTTTCCAAAACTGTTAAAATAATGTCTGTGAGTATAATATAACTGATTTGGCAGGCGCAAACACGAGAAAATTCCATTCCGGAAGTAGGATTTTTTGTTGTTGTTATAGTTTTCTATTCAATGCCATTACATTATCCATTGACTTAGGACTCAAATTGCAGTTCATATGCCTTCCACTAGATATCAACAGTCTTTAGAAATTGTTTCAGGCTTGTATTCTGAAAAATGAGGGAGTAAGAGCAGTCTGAATGAGTGGACCCTGCAGTGTCACAGAGCTTTTTCATGTGTGCGACCAGAGAGAGTGCCTTTCTTGTTTACCTTTTAAATTGACAACGTTATTGTCCAGTTGAAATATTAGAGATTATTTAGGCTAAAAACAACCTGAGGATTTAATATAAACATCATTTGACATGTTTCTATGAACTTTACGGATACAATTTGAATTTTTTTGTCTGCCTGTTGTGACTGCGTTTGAGCCTGTGGATTACTGGAAAAAAACGTGTGAACAAAACTGAGGTTTTCGGATATAAAGAGAGACTTTATTGAACAAAAGGAACATTTATTTAGTAAATGAATGTCTTCTGAGTACAACCATATGAAGATCATCAAAGGTAAGGGATTCATTTTATCTCTATTTCTGACTTGTGTAACTCTTCTACTTGGCTGGTGACTGTTTGTAATAATTTGTCTGCTGGGCTATGTTCTCAAATAATCGTAAGGTATGCTTTCGCCATAAAGCATTTTTGAAATCTGACACCGTGGTTTGATTCACAAGCGTCCCACATACCCTAGAGAGGTTAAGTTAATAATGCAGCCAGTTGAGGACTTTTGAGGCGTTTGATTCTCAAACTAGACACACTAATGTGCGTGTCCTCCCCCTCCTCTTTCTATTCTGGTTAAAGACTATTTGCGCTGTTCTGTGAAGGGAGTTGTACACAGCGTTGTACAAGTTCTTCAGTTTCTTGGCAATTTCTCGCATGGAATAGCCTTCATATCTCATACCAAGAATAGACTAATGAGTTTCATTAGAAAGTCTTTGTTTCTGGCCATTTTGAGCCTGTAATCAAACCCACAAATGCTGATGCTCCAGATACTCAACTAGTCTAAAGAAGAGCAGTTTTATTTCTTCTTTAATCAGCACAACATTTTTCAGCTCTGCTAACATAATTGCAAGAGGGTTTTCTAAGGATCAATTAGCCTTTTAAAATTATAAACTTGGATTAGCTAAAACAACGTGCCATTGGAACACAGGAGTGACGATTGCTGATAATGGGTCTCTGTACGCCTATGTAGATATTCCATAAAAAATAAGCCGTTTCCAGCTGCAATAGTCATTTACAACATTAATAACAATGTCTACACTGTGTTTCTCATCATTTTTATGTTATTTTAATGCGCAAAAAATGTTCTTTCAAAAACAAGGACATTTCTAAGTGACCCCAATCTTTTGAACGGTAGTGTAGATCCAGTGTAGATCCATCCAAATCACACATTAATTGCAGTACATAGCCATCAGATATGGTCCCATCATCTACCAGGCGTGATCTACTCATGAATCAGAAGAAATGATGTGAAACAGTGGGTTGGACAGTGGAGCTTCCCTAAAAAGAAGACACTATGAATCTCCATATTTTAGCATAAATCTATATTAAGTAGGAAGAATAGAGATTGACAATCATGCAGTAGATTGAAAAAGTAAAGTAATTTATAGGATCTCTGTGTGCACAATACACTAGACATGAGAAGGACTGTGACCAGGTTGTATCTATTATGTGTGTGGTTCTGTCTTCTCACATAGAAGTGCTGTATTTCATGACTCAGCAACCTCAAGGAATGTGTTGGTGTCACTGACCAGAAGAAGCAGCAATATCCTGAAATATATGGATAGAATCTCAGAGAGGAGTTTGATGAAAAGACTTATGGAAGTTTTTGATGATGATTCAATATGGAGAGAATCATGTGAAATAGGAGAGCAATATACTGGTAAACAAATCTCTACTTCACAGGAAAGTTTTCAGACTGAAATCCTTTGAACTCAGAATGCATGTAGAGCTCTGCTTAATACAGTTTGTTTTTTAATATGCATAAAAAATGGTATCCCCATGTTCCCTTGAAAAGCTCAACAGTTATTGTACTCCAGATGGAAACTATGGTTTGTAAATAATTAATCTGCTCCGGTATAAATCACAAATTAAAGTTGGGTGGGGGGGGTGTAATGAGATCAGGAGTCAGGATTCAGACATAATAATCCTAATGAAGTATGCCTGATTATAGGAAATGCTATTTCCCCCTCAGAAGACCCAGAGTCCTTTGAATGCATGTGTTTTTAATCAGACAGAGTCTGACATCTGTGCCATGGAATGTTCAAACACCTTACTCCAATCCATCAAACCTTATGGACCCCGCCACACACACCTCCCACCTCATCTCACATGCCTCCTCCCCACCGGCCCACTGAATATTACTGGTTTTACACTGGATTTTAAACATCACTGTAGGTATATTTGGTAATGTGTAATTAAAATCCCCATCTCTTTTTAAGGCATATGCGTGTACCTTTGTAATTCACATACAAACAAAGAGGTTTGTCCGAGTCTCAAAGTAGCTATATGACTTTCCACAGGTGAAGGCGATGCTCTGACACACACCAACAGTGTCCAGGGATGTACTGTATGTCTCCACTTCAGTGAGTCGAATAGTAAGCCTCCCAGCAGCAGTCTCTTCTGAAATAAACATCTATCCTATGCGGTGGTCTTCTCTGCTATGCTCTCCAGGCAGGCAGCTGAATAGATTGGGGAGACAGACAGGTAGATAAAGGCCTCATGTCCTCTCCACAAGGGAGATGCTTTGTGCTTGTTATGCTCACTACAACCAGGCCCAGCCCCCCTGTATCATTTGGTACACACAGTGTGTGGGGGGGAAAGGAGTTGAATCCTGTGCCAAGGGGCTGGGGCCCTTGTGTGTGAGACTGTGGGGGTTGCAGCTATAGCTGGTGATAGTAGTACGAGCATATGCCAGGCAGGCGTCAAGAAGCAGCCTGGCAGATCATCCAGTGTGCCCCCAGTGATGTACCAGAGAGCTTCCAGACTTCACAGACAGCTTGAGACCATACAAATGTAAACTGGAGACATCATCAGTTACCTTCGCTGAGCTCAGAAAACCAGAATCAGGCCCTACCAAAAGTACACTACACGGACCTATACTACCATGTAATGTACTATTGGTCCTGTTTTTTGTTGAGGGCATGTGGGAATATTAATAGTGGGAAGCACGCTATTCAGAAACACACAGGAAGCCAATTTTCTTTTGCTGTCATTTGTTCTTTAACCTGTTAGAGCTCTAGGGGCGCTATTTCATTTTTGGATAAAAAACGTTCCCGTTTTAAGCGCGATATTTTGTCACGAAAAGATGCTCGACTATGCATATTCTTGACAGTTTTGGAAAGAAAACACTCTGAAGTTTCAGAATCTGCAAAGATTTTGTCTGTAAGTGCCCCAGAACTCATTCTACAGGCGAAACCAAGATGATGCATCACCCAGGAATTAGCAGAATTTCTGAAGCTCTGTTTTCCATTCTCTCCTTATATGGCTGTGTTTGCGCAACGAATGAGCCTACACTTTCTGTCGTTCGCCCAAGGTCTTAGCAGCATTGTGACATATTTGTAGGCATATCATTGGAAGATTGACCATAAGAGACTACATTTTCCAAGTGTCCGCCTGGTGTCCTGCGTCGAATTCGGTGCGCAATTGCCAGCTGCTTCTACTTTACCATTTGATTCAGGGGAGAAAGCATGTGTCCAAGAACGATGTATCAATGAAGAGATATGTGAAAAACACCTTGATGATTGATTCTAAACAACGTTTGCCATGTTTTCAGTCGATATTATGGAGTTAATTTGGAAAAAAGTTCGCGTTTTGAGGACTGAATTTTCAGATTTTTTTTGGTAGCCAAATGTGATGTATAAAACGGAGCTATTTCTAATACACAAGGAATCTTTTTGGAAAAACTGAGCATCTGCTATCTAACTGAGAGTATCCTCATTGAAAACATCAGAAGTTCTTCAAAGGTAAATTATTTTATTTGAAGGCTTTTATGTTTTTGTTAATGTTGCGTGCTGGATGCTAACGCTAATGCTAACGCTAAATGCTAACGCGAAATGCTAACGCAAGCTAGCTACTTTTACACAAATGATTGTTTTCCTATGGTTGAGAAGCATATTTTGAAAATCTGAGATGACAGTGTTGTTTACAAAAGGCTAAGCTTGAGAGATGGCATATTTATTTCATTTCATTTGCGATTTTCATAAATAGTTAACGTTGTGTTATGCTAATGAGCTTGCTGATAGATTTACACAATCCTGGATACAGGGGTTTTTTCATAGCTAAACGTGACGCAGAAAACGGAGCGATTTGTCCTAAACAAATAATCTTTCAGGAAAAACTGAACATTTGCTATCTGAGAGTCTCCTCATTGAAAACATCTGAAGTTCTTCAAAGGTAAATGATTTTATTTGAATGCTTTTCTGTTTTTTTGTGTAAATGTTGCCAGCTGAATGCTAATGCTAAATGCTACGTTAGCCATCAATACTGTTACACAAATGCTTGTTTTGCAATGGTTGAGAAGCATATTTTGAAAATCTGAGATGACAGTGTTGTTAACAAAAGGCTAAGCTTGAGAGCTAGCATATTTATTTCATTTCATTTGCGATTTTCATGAATAGTTAACGTTGCGTTATGGTAATGAGCTTGAGTCTGTATTCACGATCCCGGATCCGGGATGGGGAGATCAGAAAGGTTAAGGAGAAAGGGGCTTAGGTTTAGGATTTGGTGTAAATCTCACCACTGGTCCATCTTCTCTGACAGAGAATATTATGATGGACAGGAGCTATGCCTACTTTCTTCTCTCACATTCGTTCTCTATCCAAAGTGCAGGATAAAAGTTCAACTCTGTGAACCCATCCTTCCACAATGGCCTGTAAAACACTATCTTCAAGGACAGCGCTAAAGAATATGGTCAAACTTTTGTTTATTACAAAAATGATTGCTTTTCCCCATGCCTTTTCCTGGAAGTAGTATACGGCCTTGCCTTAGAGAAAATCACATCTATTGCCCAAATGCCATGCCACAATTAAAACCATTATAAATAAGAACATTTTGAACATTGAAAAATAAACAGAATACCAGGTTATTCTTCTAGTGAGTTCTCTTAACAATCATCTTTTGAAAAGCTGTAATGCATGTCGAGACAACCCTATCGTCGCCTTTGTTACACTCTTCAAAAACTCTGCTGCCAGCCAAAATACCCTTGTCCATTCAGCATGGAATGTCTGAGCTTGCTAAACATATCAAGGATCTTGCGGACCGCTTCCCAAGTGGTGCTTAAGGTGTCACTACAGACCCGGGTTTGATCCCGGGCTGTGTCGCAGCCGGCCCGAGACCGGGAGACCCATGAGGCGGTGCACAATTGGCCCAGCATCGTCCTGGTTAGGGGAAGGTTTGGTCGGACAGGATGTCCTTGTCCCATTGCACTCTAGCGACTCCTGTGGTACTACTTCCGGCGCCGACAGAGATGGCCGCCTCGCTTCGCGTTCCTAGGAAACTATGCAGTTTTTTGTTTTTTTACGTGTTATTTCTTACATTAGTACCCCAGGTCATCTTAGGTTTCATTACATACAGTCGAGAAGAACTACTGAATATAAGATCAGCGTCAACTCACCATCAGTACGACCAAGAATATGTTTTTCGCGACGCGGATCCTGTGTTCTGCCTTACAAACAGGACAACGGAGTGGATCCTATGCAGCGACCCAAAAAAACGACTCCGAAAGAGAGGGAAACGAGGCGGTCTTCTGGTCAGACTCCGGAGACGGCACACCGTGCACCACTCCCTAGCATTCTTCTTGCCAATGTCCAGTCTCTTGACAACAAGGTTGATGAAATCCGAGCAAGGGTAGCATTCCAGAGGGACATCAGAGACTGTAACGTCCTTTGCTTCACTGAAACATGGCTCACTGGAGAGACTCTATCCGAAGCGGTGCAGCCAACGGGTTTCTCCACGCATCGCGCTGACAGAAACAAACATCTTTCTGGTAAGAAGAGGGGCGGGGGCGTATGCCTCATGGCCAACGTGACATGGTGTGATGAAAGAAACATACAGGAACTCAAATCCTTCTGTTCACCTGATTTAGAATTCCTCACAATCAAATGTAGACCGCATTATCTACCAAGATAATTATTTTCGATTATAATCACAGCCGTATATATCCCCCCCCAAGCAGACACATCGATGGCTCTGAACAAACTTTATTTAACTCTCTGCAAACTGGAAACGATTTATCCGGAGGCTGCATTCATTGTACCTGGGGATTTTAACAAGGCTAATCTGAAAACATGACTCCCTAAATTTTATCAGCATATCGATTGCGCAACCAGGGGTGGAAAGACCTTGGATCATTGTTACTCTAACTTCCGCAACGCATATAAGGCCCTGCCCCGCCCCCCTTTCGGAAAAGCTGACCACGACTCCATTTTGTTGATCCCTGCCTACAGACAGAAACTAAAACAAGAGGCTCCCACGCTGAGGTCTGTCCAACGCTGGTCCGACCAAGCTGACTCCACACTCCAAGACTGCTTCCATCACGTGGACTGGGAGATGTTTCGTATTGCGTCAGATAACAACATTGACGAAAACATTCCCTAACCAGAAACCGTGGATTGATGGCAGCATTCGTGTGAAACTGAAAGCGCGAACCACTGCTTTTAATCAGGGCAAGGTGTCTGGTAACATGACCGAATACAAACAGTGCAGCTATTCCCTCCGCAAGGCTATCAAACAAGCTAAGCGCCAGTGCAGAGACAAAGTAGAATCTCAATTCAACGGCTCAGACACAAGAGGCATGTGGCAGGGTCTACAGTCAATCACGGACTACAGGAAGAAATCCAGCCCAGTCACGGACCAGGATGTCTTGCTCCCAGGCAGACTAAATAACTTTTTTGCCCGCTTTGAGGACAATACAGTGCCACTGACACGGCCTGCAACGAAAACATGCGGTCTCTCCTTCACTGCAGCCGAGGTGAGTAAGACATTTAAACACGTTAACCCTCGCAAGGCTGCAGGCCCAGACGGCATCCCCAGCCGCGCCCTCAGAGCATGCGCAGACCAGCTGGCCGGTGTGTTTACGGACATATTCAATCAATCCCTATACCAGTCTGCAGTTCCCACATGCTTCAAGAGGGCCACCATTGTTCCTGTTCCCAAGAAAGCTAAGGTAACTGAGCTAAACGACTACCGCCCAGTAGCACTCACATCCGTCATCATGAAGTGCTTTGAGAGACTAGTCAAGGACCATATCACCTCCACCCTACCTGACACCCTAGACCCACTCCAATTTGCTTACCGCCCAAATAGGTCCACAGACGATGCAATCTCAACCACACTGCACACTGCCCTAACCCATCTGGACAAGAGGAATACCTATGTGAGAATGCTGTTCATCGACTACAGCTCGGCATTCAACACCATAGTACCCTCCAAGCTCGTCATCAAGCTCGAGACCCTGGGTCTCGACCCCGCCCTGTGCAACTGGGTACTGGACTTCCCGACGGGCCGCCCCCAGGTGGTGAGGGTAGGCAACAACATCTCCTCCCCGCTGATCCTCAACACTGGGGCCCCACAAGGGTGCGTTCTGAGCCCTCTCCTGTACTCCCTGTTCACCCACGACTGCGTGGCCACGCACGCCTCCAACTCAATCATCAAGTTTGCGGACGACACAACAGTGGTAGGCTTGATTACCAACAACGACGAGACGGCCTACAGGGAGGAGGTGAGGGCCCTCGGAGTGTGGTGTCAGGAAAATAACCTCACACTCAACGTCAACAAAACTAAGGAGATGATTGTGGACTTCAGGAAACAGCAGAGGGAACACCCCCCTATCCACATTGATGGAACAGTAGTGGAGAGGGTAGCAAGTTTTAAGTTCCTCGGCATACACATCACAGACAAACTGAATTGGTCCACTCACACAGACAGCATCGTGAAGAAGGCGCAGCAGCGCCTCTTCAACCTCAGGAGGCTGTAGAAATTCGGTTTGTCACCAAAAGCACTCACAAACTTCTACAGATGCACAATCGAGAGCATCCTGGCGGGCTGTATCACCGCCTGGTACGGCAACTGCTCCGCCCTCAACCGTAAGTGTAACGGTTTTCCGTATGAGAAGGTGAGTCGGACCAAAATGCGGCGTGTAGATTGCGATCCATGTTTATTGTGACTATAGCAACACGAATCTAAATACAAACAGTGCAAAATAATAAACGTAATGAAAACCGAAACAGCCTAAACTGGTGCAAACTAACACTAAGGACAATCACCCACGACAAACTCAAAGAATATGGCTGCCTAAATATGGTTCCCAATCAGAGACAACGATAAACACCTGCCTCTGATTGAGAACCACTTCAGACAGCCATAGACTTAGCTAGAACACCCTACTAGCTACAATCCCCATACATACACACCACATACAAAAACCCATGCCACACCCTGGCCTGACCAAATAAATAAAGATAAACACAAAATACTTCGACCAGGGTGTGACAGAACCCCCCCCCCTAAGGTGCGGACTCCCGAACGCACCTCAAAACAATAGGGAGGGTCCGGGTGGGCGTCTGTCCATGGTGGCGGCTCCGGCGCGGGACGTGGACTCCACTCAATCAATGTCTTAGTCCCCTCTCCTCGCGTCCCTGGATAGTCCACCCTCGCCGCCGACCATGGCCTAGTAGTCCTCATCCAGAACCCCACTGGACTGAGGAGCAGCTCGGGACTGAGGGGCAGCTCGGGACTGAGGCAGCTCGGGACTGAGGGGAAGCTCAGGAGTGAGAGGAAGCTCAGGAGTGAGAGGAAGCTCAGGCAGGTTGATGAATCTACCAGATCCTGGCTGGCTGGCAGATCCTGGCTGACTGGCAGATCTGGAAGAGTCTGGTCGACTGGCAGATCTGGAAGAGTCTGGTCGACTGGCAGATCTGGAAGAGTCTGGTCGACTGGCAGATCTGGAAGAGTCTGGTCGACTGGCAGATCTGGAAGAGTCTTGTCGACTGGCAGATCTGGGAGAGTCTGGTCGACTGGCAGATCTGGGAGAGTCTGGTCGACTGGCAGATCTGGGAGAGTCTGGTCGACTGGCAGCTCTGGCTGCTCCATGCTGACTGGCTGCTCCATGATGACTGGCAGCTCTGGCTGCTCCATGCTGACTGGCTGCTCCATGCTGTCTGGCAGCTCTGGCTGCTCCATGCTGACTGGCTGCT
Organism: Oncorhynchus clarkii lewisi; assembly: GCF_045791955.1. Taxonomy (NCBI): domain Eukaryota; kingdom Metazoa; phylum Chordata; class Actinopteri; order Salmoniformes; family Salmonidae; genus Oncorhynchus; species Oncorhynchus clarkii. The sequence continues at coordinate 29,571,441 of NC_092165.1, forward strand.
CCATGCTGACTGGCAGCTCTGGCTGCTCCATGCTGACTGGCTGCTCTGGCTGCTCCATGCTGACTGGCTGCTCCATGCTGACTGGCTGCTCCATGCTGACTGGCGGGCCTGGCTGCTCCATGCTGACTGGCGGCCCTGGCTGCTCCATGCTGACTGGCGGCCCTGGCTGCTCCATGCTGCTGACTGGCGGCCCTGGCTGCTCCAGCTCTGGCGGCTCCTTGCTGACTGGCGGCCCTGGCTGCTCCTTGCAGACTGGCAGCTCCTTGCAGACTGGCAGCTCTGGCGGCTCCTTGCAGACTGGCAGCTCCTTGCAGACTGGCAGCTCTATGCTAACTGGCAGCTCTATGCTAACTGGCAGCTCCTTGCAAACTGGCAGTTCTGAACAGGCGGGAGACTCCGGCAGCGCTGTAGAGAAGGAAGGCTCTAACAGCGCTAAACAGGCGGGAGACTCCGACAGCGCTGGAGAGGAGGAGGGCTCCGACAGCGCTGGACAGGCGAGGCGCACTGTAGGCCTGATGCGTGGTGCTGGCACTGGTGGTACTGGGCCGAGGACACGCACGGGAAGCCTGGTGCGGGGAGCTGCTACCGGAGGGCTGGGGTGTGGAGGTGGCACAGGATGGGTTAGACCGTGAAGGCGTACTGGAGATCTTGAGAGCGGTGCTGGCACAGGACGTGCAAGGCTAGGGAGGTGCACAGGAGGCCTGGTACGTGAGACTGGCACCATCTTCACCAGCCGACTAACACGCACCTCAGGACGAGTATGGAGCGCTGACCCAGGTGCCATCAAATCCCCGACACGCTCCGTCGGGCGAATTCCATGTTTAAAACACCAACACAGCAACTCCCTCATTTCTCTCTCCTCCAATTTCCCCATTAACTCCTTCACAGTCTCTGTTTCGCTCACCTCCAACACCGGCTCTGGTTCTGGTCTCCTCCTTGGCTCCTCACGATAAACAGGGAGAGTTGGCTCAGGTCTGGCTCCTGACTCTGCCACACTCTCCCTGAGCCCCCCCCCAATAAATTTTTGGGGCTGACTCTGGGGCCTCCGTCCGCGCCGCCTTGCTTGCTTCGCAAACTCCATTCTCCTATATCCTTCCGCGCACTGCTCCATCGAATCCCAGGCGGGCTCCGGCACTCTCCCTGGGTCGACCGCCCACCTGTCTATCTCCTCCCAAGAAGTATAGTCCATACTGTACTCCACTTTGGGCTGTTCCTGCCTGTTGACACGCTGCTTGGTCCCTTTGTGGTGAGTGATTCTGTAACGGTTTTCCGTATGAGAAGGTGAGTCGGACCAAAATGCGGCGTGTAGATTGCGATCCATGTTTATTGTGACTATAGCAACACGAATCTAAATACAAACAGTGCAAAATAATAAACGTAATGAAAACCGAAACAGCCTAAACTGGTGCAAACTAACACTAAGGACAATCACCCACGACAAACTCAAAGAATATGGCTGCCTAAATATGGTTCCCAATCAGAGACAACGATAAACACCTGCCTCTGATTGAGAACCACTTCAGACAGCCATAGACTTAGCTAGAACACCCTACTAGCTACAATCCCCATACATACACACCACATACAAAAACCCATGCCACACCCTGGCCTGACCAAATAAATAAAGATAAACACAAAATACTTCGACCAGGGTGTGACAGTAAGGCTCTCCAGAGGGTAGTGAGGTCTGCACAACGCATCACCGGGGGCAAACTACCTGCCCTCCAGGACACCTACACCACCCGATGTCACAGGAAGGCCATAAAGATCATCAAGGACATCAACCACCCGAGCCACTGCCTGTTCACCCCGCTATCATCCAGAAGGCGAGGTCAGTACAGGTGCATCAAAGCTGGGACCGAGAGACTGAAAAACAGCTTCTATCTCAAGGCCATCAGACTGTTAAACAGCCACCACTAACACTGAGTGGCTGCTGCCAACACACTGACACTGACTCAACTCCAGCCACTTTAATAATGGGAATTGATTGGAAATGATGTAAATATATCACTAGCCACTTTAAACAATGCTACCTTATATAATGATACTTACCCTACATTATTCATCTCATATGCATACGTATATACTGTACTCTATATCATCGACTGTATCCTTATGTAATACATGTATCACTAGCCACTTTAAACTATGCCACTTTGTTTACATACTCATCTCATTTGTACATACTGTACTCGATACCATCTACTGTATCTTGCCTATGCTGCTCTGTACCATCACTCATTCATATATCCTTATGTACATATTCTTTATCCCCTTACACTGTGTACAAGACAGTGGTTTTGGAATTGTTAGTTAGATTACTTGTTATTACTGCATTGTCGGAAGTAGAAGCACAAGCATTTCGCTACACTCGCATTAACATCTGCTAACCATGTGTATGTGACAAATAAAATTTGATTTGATTTGATTTGGTAGGCCTGGCGCACGCACGCTGACACGGTCACCAGTTGTATGGTGTTTCCTCCGACACATTGGTGCATCTGGCTTCCGGGTTAAGCGTGCAGTGTGTCAAGAAGCAGTGCAGCTTGGCAAGGTCGTACTTCGGGGGATGCATGGCTCTCAACCTTCGCCTCTCCTGAGTCCATACGGGAGTTGCAGTGATGGGAGGCTGTAACTACCAATTGGATATCACGAAATTGGGGAGAAAAGGGGGTAAAAAGTTTAACCTTGCAGACTAGTTTCATCCCATCGGGCACACACATTTCAATGAAATTATGTTGAACCAACATGGAATAGACTTTGAGTTGACATCTCTGCCCAGTTTCAGAGGCTTAGTAGCCTCAAATGCAGATTACTTGCCTATTAATTAGCACATCGATATAACATCCCTGTCCCAGACAACTGGTCAAGAAATTGAAGGGTAAGTTATATTGAACAGAGCGCTCTATATCTGAATGTAGGCATACATTTAAGATGTAGAATATACACCCCCATTCCTTGAATTCAACTCTGACCTACCAGCACCATCACCCACTGTCACAGGACACCACCCACTTTCCTCCTAGGCGGCTCAAATTACCCTGTCCCTATGTTCCATTTACCCCAAACCAGGTTAAGTTGTGCCAAGAGACCACTTTTTTTGGACAAGCTATGTTTTAAAAATTATGTCTACATGAATTCTGATTATTTCCAGGGATATACAGTACAACATTCTGAAATATATGTAAATGTCTTTGTTAGAAAGAATACTTTATTTCCCTTGACGTAGTGATGCTGAATGTAAACAATGTCTCAACATACCTCACTCTCCCCTATCTGTGCTGTCATAATCTTTGCTGTAGACAATGCGAGGATGTGTGTGACGAATGCAGGAAGGATAGCTTTCCACCACCCTAAGTGTTTATGTAGCCTTTGTACCTGTGTGGCCGTAGGGGCCGTACACATTCACCTCTTTCAAAACATGAACAATGCAATGATGTCATCTGTCATCCATCGTCTTGGGCTTGACACATATCGGAGGATAGCGTCTCTGAGGATAGCCTATCTGAGGATAGCAAGGTCAAGCTACTTCTAATAGCATGTGTGTGCCTGAGTCCGTGTTTTTTTGTATGGGGGAGGGCAGTATTTCTGTGTACAGTATGAGCGTGCGTGTGAGTGCGTGTGTCAACCCAGTGAAATGGTGGAATGGAAGATTGTATTTCTTCCCATCTTAAGGCAAGCCTGGAGAAAAAAACTCCCAGCTCATAAGAAAGCAATGTGAGGTTTTGTTTCCAATGCCAGCATTTGTATCTAATTCTCTCCAAGAGCCCTGAAGCAAAGCAGTAGCAAGGAGTACTAATATTGAAAAGCATACCTGCATTCTATTTTCGTTTATGAAGAAAAATAAACCTGCTTATTTTGGTGCCTGCAAAGTTTCTCCTCTCACTTCCTCAACAGTAAATAAAATCTCTCTCATCCATTTCAGTTTCTGTAATTTTTTTCTCTTCTTTGCAATCACCAAGAGTCCAAGAGCTCAAACTCGTTCATTATGTCTTCATCTTCACTTGTTCATTGTTAGTTCATCATTTTCAAGGATATAGCTTGAAATCATTGTAGGTCACAACAATTCAAGCCACCAGTAAAGGTGATATGTGTATATAAAGCTTATTTCAATGGTATCAGGACAAGGACCATGAACAATGATCGGAAATGAGAATACTGCAACAAGGACATTCTACAGCCATCAAAGTCCTGTTCGAAGACAAAAGACCAATTTGGAGACGAATTGTTACTGTCAGAATGTAACCAGACTGATCAAGGTTGGGGCAGCTCCATTGTCCCCGAGAAAGGATCCGGAATTCCAATTCAATGAGCAATTTCCTGTGACTATGAGTTTGACAGAGAGGAGAAAGTAGTGAAAAAGCAGCCAAAGTCATCAGCTGAAGTGTCTCAAGGTTATTTGTTTTAACAAATAACTAAATTATGACTAAACTTTTAAAAAGCCCAGTGAGAAGATGGCTAAATGTGCACGAACAAACAAGCAGAAATAAGTTGTGCAATTCCGCATCAGTCCAGTTTTCCGTCAAAACATTACAGTTTTTTTTGCATCAAAGATAAGTTTTACTTTATGGAGAGATAGGACCAACTGTTTAAGTGTTGCAACAACAAAAGTGCACAACACCTATACAAGAAGAGGCCAATAGTTAGTAAGTTGGTGGTTGAAGAAATCCCTCTAGTGGTGTGAGGGCTGTGTTTTGGCTAAGTGGGTGGGGTTATATCCTGCCTGTTTGGCCCTGTTTGGGGGTATCGTCAGACGGGGCCATAGTGTCTCCCAACCCCTCCTGTCTCAGCCCCCAGAATTTATGCTGCAATAGTTTGTGTCGGGGGGCTAGGGTCAGGCTGTTAAATCTGGAGTATTTCTCCTGTCTTATCCGGTGTCCTGTGTGAATTTCTCGGAGGACCTAAGCCCTAGGACCATGCCTCAGGACTACCTGGCCGGATGACTCCTTGCTGTTCCCATCCACCTGGTTGTGCTCCTGCTCCAGTTTCAACTGTTCTGCCTGCGGCTATGGAACCCTGACCTGTTCACCGGACGTGCTATCTTGTCCCAGACCTGCTGTTTTCAACTTTCTAGAGACAGTAGGTGCAGTGGAGATACTCTGAATGATTTGCTATGAAAGCCAACTGACATTTACTCTTGGGGTGCTGACCCTTTGTACCCTCTACAACCACTGTGGTTATTATTATCTGACCCTGCTGGCCATCTATGAACATTTTAACATCTTGGCCATGTTCTGTTATAATCTCCACCCCGCACCGCCAGAAGAGGACTGGCCACCCCTCATAGCCTGGTTCCTCTCTAGGTTTCTTCCTAGGTTTCGGCCTTTCTAGGGAGTTTTTCCTAGCCACCGCGCTTCTACACCTGCATTGCTTGCTGTTTGGGGTTTTAGGCTGGGTTTCTGTACAGCACTTTGTGACATCAGCTGATGTAGGAATGGCTTTATAAATACATTTGATTGATTGAATAGTTCACCAATTTTTATAGAAATTACTCTCTCTAATAAGGACTTAAAAAATCTCCAACATCTTTGATTTAGCTACAGCATTGTGCCGCTGTTTTTATGTAAACACTGAGCACCTTGATAAATCGTGGCTCCTCTTGAAGTTGCGCTTTATTGCAACCCTCTCCTTTGTCTTGCTGATGAATTCGATTGGTCAATTTATGCACAAGTGCATTATAAATCATGATTACAGCCTTCTTTAGGAGCATGAATCACTGGGTGGATACTAGTGAAGAAGCTAACCTGGAATAGCATCGAAAGAAAGAAATGTCTCTTCAGAGATGGTTGTTTTTTATGTCACTGTCCTGTACCTACACTAGCGTTTTCCAACCCTGGTCCTCGTGTACCTCCAACAGTGCACATTTTCACTGTAGCCCGGGACAAGCACACTTGATTCAACTTGTCAACTAATCATCAAGCCCTCAATGAGTTGAATGACGTGTGTTATCCAGGGTTATGTAATACCCTTGTTAGAACCAACTATTGAGGTTATTTGTTATAATTCATTGGTATTAGATTTAAAAGGTGATTGAATTTCTATTGAAGAAATATTTATTTAATGTATAAGTGAATATGTTGGTTTAATTTTCAGTTTATGTTTTCACCAATAAGGTCTCTTGTTAAGCTGAGGCCAATGGGAGTTGACCTGGTAACGGGAGGCCTGGGAAAAAAAGAGATGGAGAGAGACGTTAAGAAAAGGATGGACATTACATGATGACTTTTATAAAAAGTAATTATTATAAAATGATAAAATTATTTTTAAAAAGAACAAAACCCATACCTACCGAGTTTTTAAGGGAAATACCGATTTAAAAAAAAATTAGTTGTTATAATTTTGAAAAGAAAGACTTAGTAAAGACTGAAGCTACCGTCTCATCGTGGAGGTATTTGACAGCCTTGAGGTTAGCCTAGCATCGTGTGACACCGAGAGAATTGCTTGGGAAAGATTAACGAGGTCATGTTTCCAAGGAATATTGGTTACTGCTAAAGAGTACTGTCTGCATTGATAGCTGTGTGTCACGTTCTGACCTTTATTTCCTTTATTTTGTATTTATTTAGTATGGTCAGGGTGTAAGTTGGGGTAGGCAGTCTATGTTTGTTTTTCTATGATTTGGGAATTTGTATGTTTCGGCCTAGTATGGTTCTCAATCAGAGGCAGGTGTCATTAGTTGTCTCTGATTGAGAATCATACTTAGGTAGCCTGGGTTGCACTGTTTGTTTGTGGGTGATTGTCTATGTTAGTTGCTTGTGTCAGCACAGGTCTCATTTATAGCTTCACGCTCGTTATTGGTTTATTGTTTTTGTATTCAGTGTTCAGTACTTTCTTTAATTAAATATTCATCATGAACACATACCACGCCGCATTTTGGTCCTCCGATCCTTCTCTCCTCTTCAGATGAAGAGGAGGAAGACCGTGACACTGTGCTTGCTGTGGATCTTGTGAGGAAACCTGCACGGAACTGCCATACTTCGCTGAGGGAATATCTATGAGTAGTGAGTAACCACAAAGGTCGGGTGCTCCGGGACTTTATGTGTGTAGTCAATTTTTTTTATAGCTCAACGCGCTCCAACGGGTTAAGCAAGCTCGAAATAATTTGGTCATGGGTTGTGCACGACTCAATGGGGATTATTATTTTTATTTATTTTGATGTGGTGCTTTGAAAATGTAATAATACACATCTTGAACCTTATGCGTGGAGTCATTTAATGTTTCAATTTAATTTAATGCATGGGAAAGTATGTCCTTATACAATAACACAAATCTATAATCATTCCATCTGAAGTTAATACCCCAGTTGTCATCACCCTAGATAGTTTACAATAGATATTGGATATGTCCTTCTCACCTAACATCCCATGCTGTTGAGATACTCTACGTAAGTTAATATCGTGAGAATCAAATTCGAGCTGGTGAGAGGGTTACAGATACAACTAAAACGTGTATGGTTGGGGTTACTCGAGGACCATAGGTTGGGAAACACTGACCTATACTACAGTAGATTATTATGTGGTTATACTGAAGTCAATTCTTACAAAAAAAAATGTTCTTAAAACGAAAAATACATGTAATGTGATGAATATGTAATATGAAAAAGTAACTTACAGAATTTTAAACAATGTTAAAATATGACATTTGAATCAGTGTTTTATTTTATCTACTGTATTTAGCTGGTGAATCTCTGCAGAACGAAATGAGCTGTTCCATAGTTCTCATAAGCCCTATACTGTAGTCAGCTTTGATTTCCCTTGTTAGCATGGAGCCGTTCCCCGGCAGTCCCACCGCTGTTCTGAATCCCATCCCAGCTAAATGGAGCTCTGTGGGGCCAACATCTGTATTTAACTTGGCGAAGACCCAGCTCCCAGCCTGGCCACAGTGTCCAACATAACAAAGCATTTATAACATACCCACACCATCATTCTCTGGTTTAAAGAGACACTGCCATAAAAGCAAAGTGCACTACTGATAGAACCAGCCATCAGCTCTCTCTCTGTTGCCCATGTACTTGGGGTGCATCCCAAATGGCACCCTATTCCATATGTAGTGCTCTACTTGGTCAAACGTAGTGCACTATAAGGGAATAGATTCCATTTGGGATGCAGACTTTTTTTTACTGGCCATGTGTGGTGGAAATTTGGCTTGGCAAGTCAGCTTCATGTTCTCCTACAGACAGCCCATCCAGGGAAGATTAAATAGTGAGCTCCTCTGCCAAGGCATAAGCCCAGGCATCCATGGCTGTGTTTTTAAAGTACGAACATGCAAAGAACTATTTTTTGGCTGGGGTTTTTGTTATACTTTTTGTGGCTGAATGGTCAATAGATACGGCTGGAATTTCCGAGAAAAGGAAAAAAGTCAAGAGAAAGGAAAAGTGAGTGAAGCTCTCTCTTTGCACTAGTGGAAAGTTTTAAACCCCAACTTATTTGTGGTTTTGTTAAGTAGTGAGTCTCACAGTCAGAGATGGCTGAGAAAGGGAAACGCAGATGTTGAAGCGCTTGACCTTTTCACGCTTGAGTTCCAAATATCTCTAACAGTCTCCCCAGCGGGAGTTGTTTTATGCGAATGATGTCAGAATGCACTCACTGTTCCAAAAGGTGATTTTTTACGCAACAGTTAACCCACTCTGCCTGCTAATCTATCTATAGGCTATGTTTCAACTTGTCAATTTAAAATTATTTTCTAACAACAGTTTGAATTGAGGTGTGTTCCGCCTCCTCATTAATTCACATAGAAGTAGCCCATTTCACTGTTGCAGACAATTTATGTTTGAGGCCTTACTGAGCTGGCCAAACTTTCACTTCTCGCCTGAGCACTTCCCCAGTGATTCTGCAGATCAAGTATGCAGACATTTGCGCAGTCTTGCACAAACATTTCCCCCTGGCACATTTTCTTTGGACATCTGTGCGTTCCTATCAAAGTAAGTGCCTTATTTTCTGTATATCGTGTTGTCGTAGCATACAGTATGTATATATGTATGGAGCATAATGTATTTACAGTTTTAGTCACGTTTTCAAGTACTGGTGCCAAATCATTCATTCCGATTATCGCATAGATTATAATGGACACCTATTTGCTATATTATGGGGATTAGCTGTTCCAAAAGCACCAGCTAGTCTTCCTGGGTTCCACACAAAACATGACATAATACAGAACATTAAAAGACAAGAACAACTCAAGGACAGAACTACATGAATTTAAAAAAAAGGCATACATATCAATACATACACACAAACTATCTAGGTCAAATAGGGGAGAGACGTTGTGCCGTGAGGTGTTGCTTTATCAGTTTTTTTTAAACCAGGTTTGCTGTTCATTTGAGCACTATGACATGCAGCAGAGTTCAATGCAATAATGGCTCTATATAATACTGTACACTTTCTTGAATTTGTTCTGGATTTGGGGACTGTGAAAAGACCCCTGTTGGTGTAACTGTGTGTCAGAGCTGTGTGTAAATTGACTATGCAAACAATTTGGGATTTTCAACATTAAAAGAAGAAGTGATGCAGTCAGTCTCTCCTCAACCCTCTTCAAAGGGGGCGACACCCTGGACCCAAACTGTTACAGACCTATATCCATCCTGCCCTGCCTATCTAAGGTCTTCGAAAGCCAAGTCAACAAACAGGTCACTGACCATCTTGAATCCCACCGTACCTTCTCCGCTGTGCAATCTGGTTTCCGAGCCGGTCACGGGTGTACCTCAGCCACGCTCAAGGTACTAAACGATATCATAACCGCCATCGATAAAAGACAGTACTGTGCAGCCGTCTTCATAGACCTTGCCAAGGCTTTCGACTCTGTCAATCACCGTATTCTTATCGGCAGACTCAGTAGCCTCGGTTTTTCGGATGACTGCCTTGCCTGGTTCACCAATTACTTTGCAGACAGAGTTCAGTGTGTCAAATCGGAGGGCATGCTGTCCGGTCCTCTGGCAGTCTCTATGGGGGTGCCACAGGGTTCAATTCTCGGGCCGACTCTTTTCTCTGTATATATCAATGATGTTTCTCATGCTGCGGGCGATTCCCTGATCCACCTCTACGCAGACGACACCATTCTATATACTTCCGGCCCGTCCTTGGACACTGTGCTATCTAACCTCCAAACGAGCTTCAATGCCATACAGCACTCCTTCCGTGGCCTCCAACTGCTCTTAAACGCTAGTAAAACCAAATGCATGCTGTTCAACCGTTCGCTGCCTGCACCCGCACGCCTGACCAGCATCACCACCCTGGATGGTTCCGACCTTGAATATGTGGACATCTATAAGTACCTAGGTGTCTGGCTAGACTCTAAACTCTCCTTCCAGACCCATATCAAACATCTCCAATCGAAAATCAAATCAAGAGTCGGCTTTCTATTCCGCAACAAAGCCTCCTTCACTCACGCCGCCAAACTTACCCTAGTAAAACTGACTATCCTACCGATCCTCGACTTCGGCGATGTCATCTACAAAATTGCTTCCAACACTCTACTCAGCAAACTGGATGCAGTTTATCACAGTGCCATCCGTTTTGTCACTAAAGCACCTTATACCACCCACCACTGCGACTTGTATGCTCTAGTCGGCTGGCCCTCGCTACATATTCGTCGCCAGACCCACTGGCTCCAGGTCATCTACAAGTCCATGCTAGGTAAAGCTCCGCCTTATCTCAGTTCACTGGTTACGATGGCAACACCCATCCGTAGCACGCGCTCCAGCAGGTGTATCTCACTGATCATCCCTAAAGCCAACACCTCATTTGGCCGCCTTTCGTTCCAGTTCTCTGCTGCCTGTGACTGGAACGAATTGCAAAAATCGCTGAAGTTGGAGACTTTTATCTCCCTCACCAACTTCAAACATCTGCTATCTGAGCAGCTAACCGATCGCTGCAGCTGTACATAGTCTATTGGTAAATAGCCCACCCATTTTCACCTACCTCATCCCCATACTGTTTTTATTTATTTATTTTTCTGCTCTTTTGCACACTAATATCTCTACCTGTACATAACCATCTGATCATTTATCACTCCAGTGTTAATCTGCATAATTGTAATTATTTGCCTACCTTCTCATGCCTTTTGCACACAATGTATATATAGACTCCCCTTTTTTCTACTGTGTTATTGACTTGTTAATTGTTTACTCCATGTGTAACTCTGTGTTGTCTGTTCACACTGCTATGCCTTATCTTGGCCAGGTCGCAGTTGTAAATGAGAACTTGTTCTCAACTAGCCTACCTGGTTAAATAAAGGTGAAATAAATAAAATAAAAAACTCTCAGCCAAGAGAGACTGGCATGCATCGTATTTATATCAGCCCTCTGATTACAATTCAGGACAAGACGTGCCACCCTGTTCTGGACCAGCTGCAGCTTAACTAGGTCTTTCCTGCATTACTTGACCACACGACTAGACAATAATCAAGAAAAGACAAAACAAGAACCTGCAGGACTTTTTGGAGTGTGGTGTCAAAAAAGCAGAGCATCCCGATTTTTATAACCATTGACTCTACAGTTGAAGTCGGAAGTGTCACGTCTGCGCCCGCTCTTCCCTTCCCCTGGCGCTTGATTACCCTGCATCACAGGCTCCTGCCATCATCACTCACACCTGCCCTCCCTCGTCACTCGCTTCAGCGTTATAGGACACACCTGGACTCACTTATCACCTGTTATTTCCTCCCCTATATTTGTCTGTTCCCCAGCTCTGTTCCCCACTGCTGCATTGTATTGTTTTTGTCTTTTTTTTGTTTGTTTATGACGCTGTTCCTGTCTCGTCTCTGTCCATTATAATTAAACGTTTTACTCCACGTACCTGCTTCGTCGCGTGACAGGAAGTTTACATACACTTAGGTTGGAATCATTAACTTGTTTTTCAACCACTCCACAAATGTCTTGTTAACAAACTATAGTTTTGGCAAGTCTGTTAGGACATGTACTTAGTGCAGGACACAAGTCATTTTTCCAACAATTGTTTAAAGACAGATTATTTCACTTATAATTCACTGTTTCACAATTCCAGTGGATCAGAAGTTTACATACACTAAGTTGACTGTGCCTTTAAACAGATTGGAAAATTCCAGAAAAAGATGTCATGGCTTTAGATGCTTCTTATATGCTAATTGACATAATTTGAGTCAATTGTAGGTGTACCTGTGGATGCATTTCAAGGCCTACCTTCAAACTCAGTGCCTCTTTGCTTGACATTATGGGAAAATCAAAAGAAATCAGCCAAGACCTCAGGAAAAACAATTGTAGACCTCCACAAGTCTGGTTCATCCTTGGGAGCAATTTCCAAACACCTGAAGGTACCACGTTCATCTATACAAACAATAGTACGCAAGTATAAACACCATGGGACTACGCAGCAGTCATACCGCTCAGGATGGAGACACATTTTGCCTCCTAGAGATGAACGATCTTTGTTGTGAAAAGTGAAAATCAATCCCAGAACAACAGCAAAGGACCTTGTGAATATGTTGGAGAAAACAGGTACAAAAGTATCTATAGCCACAGTAAAACGAGTCCTATATCGACATAACCTGAAAGGCCACTCAGAAAGGAAGAGCCAACTGGCTTGTAAGCCGAAGAACACCATCCCAACCATGAAGCACGGGGGTGGCAGCATCACTACCCTCTGTAGCGCCTTAGGGTCAGATGCAGAGTATTTGCCATACCAGGCGGTGATGCAACTGGTCAGGATGTTCTCGATGGTGCAGCTGTAAAACTTTTTGAGGATTTTGGGGACACATGCCAAATCTCCTGAGGGGGAAAACGTTTCTTGTGCCCTCTTCACGACTGTCTTGGTGTGTTTGGAAATTATTGATAACAAGAATGTTCCACCTCTCCCACACTAACTTTATAAAATTCAACATTCACAGCTTCAGGATAATCCTCGTTGAGGAAGATATACGTTCCTCTCAAGTTCTTTGCTCTTTCCAGAACAGCTAGCTTGACCACTATCGGCCTGGGCCTATCACCTGGGCCGGAGGTTTTTCAGCCTGTGTGCGCACTCCACCTCAAACTTCCTGTGGTCAATCTTCAATTTCTCATAGATAATTTCCCTTCCTTTGTCCTGAGACTACGTCCAGGTCTCATGTGGAGATTCTGCAAATCTGTCCACAACCAAGTTGTTCCGCCTTGATTGTCTGATTTCTCCGTCATTATTATCATGGATTCACACACAGAATGGATGTCCTCTCTCAATGACTTACAGAATGCTGTCATCTTGCCGTTCTCCTGTTTCAACTCATCGAAGCTGACCCTGGGAGAACTGCAAACTGTTCTTCAGGTCTTGGACCTCTCCTGTCAGGTTGTCCATTCTTTTATTAGTTGAATCCACAAGTATTCGGACAAAACCCTTGAAGCTATTTTCTTCTTGTTGTAACCACTGCTTGTAGAGAGACACCACTGTCCTCAACGGTACTCCCGCCGGCTTTGATCTTTGTCATGGTAGCTAGCAACGTAGGTTATGCTCTTACTCCTCGCAGGGAAGATTGAAAACAACAACAGACAGCAGGGATCTAAACAGCCACAAACCTAGGAGAATATGTGGTCCCGTGTCAAAATGACTAACTGCGTCATGGGCTGTGTTCAAGCCCTCAAGAAAACAATGCCAGCTTGATAGGAAGCTAGCTCCAGAGAATAACAGTCCCAGCAACTGATGCCAACTGCCAACTTGCGGGATCCTATGATGTGTGTAAAATACTTTTTTGATAGTACTGATTATGATGAGCTAATGCGTTTTGGGGCCATGTTTGTTGACATTATACAATGCATTCTGGTTATCACGTAAGCGTCTGTCAGACCAAAGATGTTATAACAAAATGAAGTGAAGGAATGGTTCACTCATCTTTCAAGTAAACTTCTGGAAGTGAATGATTGTAGACGACACGCCCCCTTCAACATGCATACTGCAACAGACCAAACCCATCTTGTTTCCTCTTCTTATCTTTGGTTGATGTGAAAAACAAACATGGTGCCGAGCACAAACTACTCATCGTCAGATTACCTTCGATTTTTAGAAAGTGTTTTACTGAATTATTTCGATCAATAGTGAGCTCACAAGTGATGTGATGATTTGTAAATGGTCATTAGCTAATTCATATTGTGGTTTCTGTCAGCCGAGAGTTAGCTAAATATGACCACTTGTGTTGCGTCAATTTTTCCTCAGTTAGTGCTAGGACTAATGTAACCTACTTTTTCCGTTTTGGATGATTGTGTTATGCTGTCGCTACTTCTGTGAATGTCTGAACATTGCATTCAAAAATAAACAGGTCACATTAAGGACATGACTGTGTTTGTGCAAAATGTTTCTGTGAAAAGAACTGTGTGGTCAGCTCAAATGGTATGGTATGGGTCAAAGGGTTAAAATGGGACCGAAATCAAATAAAAAAATATGATTCCAACGATACTTTCTATTGCAGCCAATAAAAGAGGATGTTTGTGTTACCAGGCCTAATACCCACCAAGTTAGATTAGTCCCTAGAAATTGAAATTTGTGTAAAATATTTGGAAAATTCACAAAGCTAATATGTTAAACTGTAAACTTTATAAATAATGAATCTCAATTATATGGTATTGGGTATGTAATCCTCACAGTTGCAAAATCCAAACCCCTTGATTCTATACTGTCAATTCCAATTGATTCAGCCAGACTCCTATCCCACATGAAATGTCCCTGTGCTCTGCTCACACATCAAGTCTTTTGACTACTCAACATGGGTAATAGCAATTTTACCAAGACAATGCACAATATCAATGCCATCTGGACATACGGTAGCTACCTATATTATGATATGCCACCTTAAAATGAATACATAACTCTATCTAAATAATTTTGCTCATGAATCCCACTGACGTGAATGGATGAAATTGACTCATCTATTTTATATTTTGCATTTTAGTCATCTAAATGGAAGTAGTGTGTTGTGAGAAATAAAACCTGCGTCCCAAATGGCACCCTATTCCCTATATAGTGCACCACGTTAGACCACTGCCCTCTGCTTTGGTCAAAAGTTGTGCACTATATAGGGATTAGGGTGCCATTTGGGATGCATCTGAAGTGCTTTGTCTGTGATTTAAATGCTGCCAGGCACGAAGCCATGGTAGTGCTGACAGGATGCTGCCTGGATGTTTGATAAAGAGAGACATTAGGCAGGCAATGATCTCTGAATCACATAACTCACAGGAGGATCAAACGAAGGGGCGGAGAGATGGAGAGACAGACATACAGACAGACAGACAGACAGACAGACAGACAGACAGACAGACATAGAGAGATGAGAGAGACAGAGATAGATGGGGTAAGAGAGGGAGAGAGAGAGTGAGATGAGAGGCAGAAGAGAGACAGAGAGAAGGAGAGAAAGAGGGGGAGGCTAAATGATAGATGGATCAGGAGAGAGAGGGAAATAGATGGAGAGATGCATATATGGAAAGGCAAAGAAAGAAAGGCTGAAAGGGGACAATGTACTTATTAAATTGCTTAGCTGTCTCTCAACAGGCGTCTAGATGTGTCAAATTTCTCAAAGCCAACAAACTAAGCATGCCTTCTTATACACACATTAATGAACATATCTCCTACTGCTAGGGAACCAGTAACACAAGTCTTGAGGTCAGACTGGGCATTGGTCAAATATTATCCAAGTTCCATGCTATTCTCTGAACTCCACTGTAGATCAATAGGTGTTTATTTCTCTTCATATTAATTAGTGTTGTTAAAAGGGTTTCCTCTCTCTGATTTCCCCTCCTGTTGTGTCCGATTATTTTTGAGGGCTGCACACTGAGGGCGAACGCTGTATCCCAAATATCATCCTCTCCCCTGTATAATGAACTACTTTTGACCTTAGCCCTATGGGCCCTGGTCAAAAGTAGTGAGTAGTGCACTAAATAGGGAATACGGTGTCATTTGGGATGCAGACCCAAGGCTCCACTCGCAGGCCCAGCCTTGTCAGTCAACACCTTCAGTCCATGTCTCACGAACATGTATATCCCATGTGTCAAGAAAGTTCTCAAGTATATACGCACCACTTATTCCTTCTCTACCTGAACCCCTGACTCCTCTCTTCTTGAGGGCTTCAACTTTGTTCACGGCCCCTTTTATCACGCTGTAGGGTTGAGCAACAACTAATTACCAACATCGACCAGACGGCTGATTAACAGTGGAAATTGCCGGGTTGATGCTTTCTGGCTTGTAAGAATGGATCTCTTAGAAGGAAGTCAATGGAGCATACTCGGAATCCTAATCATGCACTTTCCTTTCCATGGTCAGAGCACGACCCTGAGTCAGTTCAGAGGTTCAGAAATGGAGGGCAAAATCCATATCAACACCTTGCGTTTCCCAACGGATCATCATTCTGTCTGTGATCTCGGCAGCTAAAGACCGAGTACTGGAGCACATAGGTGCTGAAGACAAAAGGTTGGGGTCAATTCCATTTCTATTACAATCGATTCACTAAAATAGCAGTAAGTAACTTCATGTTCCATTGCAGTATAAGCTATTTATACAGAATATGGATAGTTAGATTGGATCTTGGATCACCGTCCCAGATTGTAAGTTACCTGACAAAGGCGGACACATATTGCAAGAATGGGATAGAGAGATGGGAAGAGACGTAGAGTTGAGTGATTGAGTAAAGGGAGGGACTAAAAGGGTTAGTAGATTGTGCACCACTAGCTCAAAAGAGTACACTCAAACAGTCAGTGGACATTCACTTTATTTTCATTTCTCTGTGACACTGTCCAGGGATGGTGATATATGTCCCAAATTGCACCCTATTCCATATACTGTATAGCCCACATGGGCCCTGGTCAAAAGTAGTGCACTATATAGGGAATAGGATGTCTTCTGGGATATAACATTTACTGATGCTAAAACATGCTCTGCTATTCACATGTTTACATTAACTGGCCTCTCCTCTTCATGACTGTTTTTACTCTCTTCACTTTCTCACACAGAAACACACACACACACACACACACGTTTCATTGACTGACACTGTACAGACGCATACACACATGCACACTTACCTCTCAGCAATGCATGACTAAGGCCCAGCTGTTCAGATGCCCAGTGCCAAACCCCGCTATCTCCTGCCCCAAGCCAAACATCTCCTGACTAAGGCAGGGCCAAGACACAGCCATCTGTGCTAAGCCTTATTTTGACTACAGACCACAATGGAAGAACTCAAGCTCAGCAGAATGACTCTATTATACTGAAGTGTCTACACGTTAATCCCTCATCTGTTGACTTTGGGTCAGTCAAGATGGACCAAAATGGATGAGGGTTTTTGTCTTGGATCCATGAGCAACTACCAAATGCTGACAGTATCCTTGTATGAATGCAGGCACTTACTGCTTCACAGCTGTGACCTACAGGGAAATCTCTTTGACCTGCAAAAACATGCATTTTACGATTAATTCAAGGACTGGAATCATTTTGACCTGTAAAAACGTACTGGCTTCAAGGATGAGTGATTTCATTTCCATTTCCACCACAGCCTATGGTCAAATGGCATTCCTTTTTAGAACGCAAAGGGTTAAAGTAACATACTCTGGGCTTACTGCATCAGATCAGACCTGCCGCAGCATTTCATCATATGCCAGGCCTGTATATTTTTAGACTGACTGAGAAGACCCAGCTCAAAACATGACATTTGAAAGCCATCTCTGACGTCCACACTACTTTCCTCTCAGACAGCAGATAAATTATACACAACAATAAAAGAGAAGAGCACCCAAGAGCATCCACGCTAAAGCACGGCTTTGATTCAGACCTCCTGTTGCGCTACACTGAGCGCTCATACCCTGGCATGGACAGTATGAAGTTCTCCCCAAGTTACATCTAGGCTTCAGGAAGGATGAATGGTTTAGCTCTGATGGAGAGTTGATGTTCTTTTGACAGCAACAACTGCATCCTAGCCTGCATGCAACAACATCAACCCTGACAATCCTTCCCCACATCATTGTCATGATACCCGACTTTGAGTGACACCCCTTCATGGATTCATGATGCTGTACTGTCTGTGTTTAATGTCAGTAGAGACATCTCCTGGCTTGTTTCGCCCCAGTTAACCCTTCTCTCTCATCTGTCATCCCTTCCCCTCCTCGCCTTTCTCCTCTCGCCTTTTTCCCCTCCCCTCTCTCATCTCACCCATCTATTCCCACTCTCTCCTCTCCCAGCCAGAGTCAGGTCTGATAAATGAATCAGTCACGCCAGATCCGTCTCCGTCATGTTTTCTTTAGAAGTCCGCTACCGACTCTCCAAATGCTCCCGACGGCCAGACCGGGATACACAGTGGGATCAGAGGCCAAGGCCGCTATCTGGACTGATATCTAACGACGGGACGGGGGTTAGTCTACAGACACACACACACACACACACACACAGCAGTTTGGGTGGCTTATCTGAACCCATGATGAGTCAGTCTCTGGAGTGAACCCACTTAAACCCGCTGCAGTCTGAAGTCTGATTAGGCTCAAAGAACACATCTGAGGAAGAAAGAGAGAGCGAGAAAGAGAGCGAGAGAGAGATATGCTGACCTTTGTCTTGATTCGGCAAGCTTGTCCAGATCATCATGGCATTTGTAGTTATTTGTGGTTAGCAGCTAATTAGCATTTCAAAGATGATGGTACGAACAAATTTACAAAGAACAGTTGTTTTTGTCTTTGTATTATCTTTTACCAGCTCTATTGTCTTATATTCTCCTACATTCCTTTCACATTTCCACAAACTTCAAAGTGTTTCCTTTCAAATGGTACCAAGAATATGCATATCCTTGCTTCAGGGCCTGAGTTACAGGCAGATGGATTTGGGTATGTCATTTTTGGTAAAATTTTTAAAAAAGGGGCAGATTCTTAAGAGTCTAGCTAGCATAGCAATGTAGCAATAGCAATGTCTAATGAATAGAATTATTAGAAATAACAACTGGGTCAAAAGATTATAAAATAACTAACAACAACCCCTCTTGGGTAACAACTTCAGAATGCAAAAACACATTTATGTTAATAAAAAAAAAAATCATTAAAGTTTTATAAATATGGCGGAAACCATTTTGTAAAAGCAGTAATTCCCTCAAACCCAGGAATTATTTGTGACAACTCCCTCCAAGGGCTGTATCCTGTCACAACTTCCGTCGAAGTTGGTGCCTCTCCTTGTTCAGGCGGCGTTCGGCGGTCGACGATCTACGTTTCTTTTTCCATTTGTTTTGTCTTGATTGTACACCTGGTTTCCATTATGTTATAATTTATTCCCTATTAAACCCTCTGGTTCCCACATGGTTTTGTGAGTGTCTGTTCTTTTTTAAGTGGTCACTCTTTTGTGTCGAGTTGGAATATTTTTCCCTGTATTGAATTAGTTTGTGATTTATTTGAGTAAAGTACGTTTTTAATAAGTTCTGTGTCCTGCGCCTGACTCCGTCCTATCCGCTGCACACTGACACTTGACAGAAACACGCACCTCGAAATGGAGTCAGCAGGTACCCCCAGTCCTCCGTTACCAGTGGAGGAGCGCATCCAGCAGCACGTGACGATGCTCCAAAATCTTGGCACAGCCATGGATCGCTTGCTGCATGCACACCATGGAGCGATGGGAGAGAGGGGGTTTTCCCACACCCCCATCCACTTCACCCCAACGCACACCACTGTCCACTCCTCCGTCACCAGAACCCAGTGGGATTCGGCTCTCGCTCCCGAGGACATATGATGTGACTGCTGCCGGGTGCCAGGGGTTCCTGCTCCGTTGGAGCTCTACCTGGTGACCGTCCACCCGGCTCCCTCGGGACACGAGAGCGTGTCCGCACTCCTCTTCTGTTTGTCGGGGAGGGCACTTGAGTGGGCGAACTCCCGTATGGGGGAGAGAAGGCGCAGTGTTGGTCCACTATGAGGATTTCACCTGCCGGTTCCGGGCGGTATTCGATCATCCGCCTGAGGGGAGATCGGCGGGCGAACGGTAGTTCCATCTTCAGCAGGGGATAAGGAGCGCACAGGACTAGGCACTGGACTTCAGAACCCTGGTAGCCAGCGCGGGATTGAATGATCGACCATTACCGGTGCAGTCTACGTGAGGACGTTCGTCAGGAGCTGGCATGCAAGGACACCACCCTTAACCTCGACCAGCTGGTGGATTTATCCATCCGGCTGGATAACCTGTTGGCCACCCGCAGGCGTCCGGATCGGGGCACGTCCATTCCATCCCCCAGCACCTACGACCCTACACCTATGGAGCTCGAAGGGGCTGCTGTAAGGGTGACCGGAAGGGGGGCCGTTTCCAGCACCACATGTGGCATCAGAGGGCACACTGATGGTCGGTGCTGGGGAGTTTCCCCAGGGAGTCGAGGCAGCAGGCAGGGCACTGGTGGATCATCCCAGGTGAGTAGGCACCCGACTCACCCAGAGCTTCCTGTTGCGCACATGTGTGTACGTACAGTGGGAAGAACAAGTATTTGATACACTGCCGATTTTGCAGGTTTTCCTACTTACAAAGCATGTAGAGGTCTGTAATTTTTATCATAGGTACACTTCAACTGTGAGAGATGGGATCTAAAACAAAAATCCAGAAAATCACATTGTATGATTTTAAAGTAAATAATTTGCATTTTAGTGCATGACATAAGTATTTGATCACCTACCAACCAGTAAGAATTCCAGCTCTCACAGACCTGTTTGTTTTTCTTTAAGAAGCCCTCCTGTTCTCCACTCGTTACCTGTATAAACGACACCTGTCCACACACTCAATCAAACAGACTCCAACCTCTCCACAGAGGTGATTTATGAGAGGGCAACAACTGTTTGCGCAATTATTAGAAAATGGAAGAAGTTCAAGATGACGGTCAATCACCTTCGGTCTGGGGCTCCATGCAAGATCTCACCTCGTGGAGCATCAATGATCATGAGGAAGGTGAGGGATCAGCACAGAACTACATGGCAGGACCTGGTCAATGACCTGAAGAGAGCTGGGACCACAGTCTCAAAGAAAACCATTAGTAACACACTACGCCGTCATGGATTAAAATCCTGCAGCGCACGCAAGGTCCCCCTGTTCAATACAGCGTATGTCCAGGCCCGTCTGAAGTTTGCCAATGACCTTCTGGATGATCCAGAGGAGGAATGGGAGAAGGTCATATGGTCTGATGAGACAAATTGAGCTTTTTGGTCTAAACTCCACTCGCCGTGTTTGGAGGAAGAAGAAGGATGAGTACAATCCCAAGAACACCATCCCAACCATGAAGCATGGAGGTGGCAACATCATTCTTTGGGGATGCTTTTCTGCAAAGGGGACAGGATGACTGCACCGTATTGAGGGGAGGATGGATGGGGCCATGTATCGCGAGATCTTGGCCAACAACCTCCTTCCCTCAGTAAGAGCATTGAAGAGGGGTCGAAGCTGGGTCTTCCAGCATGACAACGACCCAAAACACACAGCCAGGGCAACTAAGGAGTGGCTCCGTAAGAAGCATCTTAAGGTCCTGGAGTAGCCTAGCCAGTCTCCAGACCTGAAGCCAATAGAAAATCTTTGGAGGGAGCTGAAAGTCCGTATTGCCCAGCGACAGCCCCGAAACCTGAAGGATCTGGAGAAGATCTGTATGGAGCAGTGGGCCAAAATCCCTGCTGCAGTGTGTGCTATCCTGGTCAAGAACTACAGGAAACGTATGACTCCAACCACGGTAAAGGTGATGCAGCGGTTCTTAGGATTTGCCAACTACTACCTGTGCGACTGCAGTGATCAGCTGGGGCGGACAGGGCTTTTGGTCACCTGAAGGCTCTGTTAACTTTGGCTCCCGTGCTGGCTCATCCTCATCCATCCTTGGCATTTATAGTAGATGTGTACACATCCGAGGCTGGGATAGGAGCTGTGCTGGATCAGAGCAGTTGAGCGCAGTTGTCACATGGTACTTCCGAGGTTCTCAGGCATTATTGCTGAAGAATTACACTTGAACTGCATATTCACCACTTCTCTCTACACTCATTCATGACTGCATCTCTATTGTAGATCAGAAACACACACTGGCCTGTTTATGTCTTAGACTTCTTTCATACAGTCTATATAAAGAGCTTTACACTCCATGCATTCATTGGATCATTATGTTCCATCTATATACACACAGTTGTAAGGCATTGCACACAATAACAGATTTTATTCAGAGTAAACTGCCTTTCAGTGGATGTCAGTCAATTTAAAAAAATCTGTCTATATTTTTTATGTGTTAAACTCAAAATACATTTTAATTGGTCAAGTTTTGGATATTGGATAAGCTCACCCCTCTTCCTGAACCTGTGTTTTCAAATCAAATCAAATTGTATTAGTCACATGCTCCGAATACAGTGAAATGCTTACTTGGTGACATCACCAGGTGGTAAATTGGTTAACAGACCAAAAACAAAGCGAGTGTCCAACCTACTGTATGCTCCAATAAGAGCTAGTTCAAAGTCTTCCACTCCCAGACTTTCCTAGCTAAATTGTTTCTTGAGAAAAAAATGTTTGTTTTTAAAAAGTTACTTTTGTAAATTTTACATTAAGGTTCTTAATTGTTACCCAGACATTATTTAATATTGGGCCTTTAAAAAGGAATTGAACTCAAATAGAAATAAAATGACAAAGTGCAGGAGCCTCTTTTGACTCGATACAGGTGCTTAGGTTTTACTTAATAGCGCCAGTGGGACACCTATCGACAACTTCCGGTGAAATTGGAGGGCGCTCAATTCGTTAAAAAACCTCTTAAGTCTACCCCTTCCTTTTTCGAACATTCTGTTAAAAATCGCGCAACTTTTCAGCGTCCTGCTACTCATGCCAGGAATATAGTATATGCATATGATTAGTATGTGTAGATAGAAAACACTCTGAAGTTTCTAAAACGGGTTAAATCACGGCTGTGACTATAACAGATCGTGTGTTTCATTGAAAAGCGCAAGAAAAACTGCTCTCTGAAAGCTAAAAATTATTTCCATGCGTCACTTTCATGGGTTGTTAAAAGGGCACAAAATGTATTATCGACCTGCATGCAATTCCTACAGATTCCACACGATGTCACCATTGTCGTCATTTTCAAGGGAGTTTTTTCTTGGTAAATCCAACTAACTGGATTCCGTTTCTTCCGGTCTCCACCAGGATGTTTTGAATGTGCACATTGGCAGCCATTGATTTGAAAACGAGGAGCTATTGAATATACATCGCCCTGTAATCATTTTGATAGATTATAAACGTTTACTAATACCTAAAGTTGGATTACAAAAGGATTTCGAAGTGTTTTGTGAAAGTTTATCGTCAACTTTTTTAATTTAAAAAAATGACGCAGCGTTTAAAAACAATGTTTTTTTCTGAATGACACAGCTTCCATAGAAAGCTATTTTGGGTATATATATGGACCGATTTAAACGAAAAAAAGACCCAATAGTGATGTTTATGGGGCATATAGGAGTGCCAAGAAAGAAGCTCGTCAAAGGTAATGAATGTTTTATATTTTATTTCTGCGTTTTGTGTAGCGCCGGCTAAGCTATATCTTTGTTTACATCGCATTCAGGCATTTTGGGGTGTTGCATGCTATCAGATAATAGCTTCTCATGCTTTCGCTGAAAAGCATTTTAAAAATCTGACTTGTTGGCTAGGTTCACAACGAGTGTAGCTTTAATTCAATACCCTGCATGTGAATTTTGATAAAGGTTTGAGTTTTAACGAGTACATTTAGCATTTAGCGTAGCGCATTTGCATTTCCAGGTGTCTACTTGAGACATCTGCGTCTCAAGTAGGAGCAAGAATTAAAATGATGGATATTAAACATCTAGGTACGTACCAGCGCCTTACATCGGTTAAAAGCTTAAATTCTCATTAATCTAACTGCATTGTCCGATTTACAATACGCTTTACAGTGAAAGCATGCCATGCCGATTGTTTGAGGACGGCGCCCCACATCAAAATATTTTTCTAACAGCACAGGCTTCGTAAAATCACAAACAGTGATTAAATATTCACTTACTTTTTGAAAATCTTCCTTGGATTTGCAATCCCAAGGGTCCCAGATACAACATGCATGGTCATTTTGTTAGATAAAATCCTTCTTTATATCCCAAAAAGTCTGTTTAGTTGGCGCCATGTTGAGGAAAGAATCCAAAAAGCTACCGCTAAACTTTGTTTAAACAAGTCAAATCGCGTTTCTATTACATCCCCGGGGACCCGAAAATGTAATTAAACAATAATATTAAATAGAAAAGTCAAATTATTCAAACTCAAAATTCTTCCCCGTTTGGGAAGAAACAAGCCTGAAACCTTGGTCAAAGACTGTTGACATCTAGTGGAAGCCATAGGAATTGCAATCTGGGAACTGGAATTGCATGGGCTGTCTCCAAAAAAAAATGTAGCTGTTTTTTCTTGGGATTTTCTCCTACCATATCAATTGTGTTATAGTCTCATGCATACATAACATTTCTACAAACTTCAAAGTGTTTTCTATCCAATGGTATCAATTATATGCACATCCTGGCTTCTGGGCCTGAGTCACAGGCAGTTTGCTTTGGGCACGTTAGTCAGACAGGAAGTGGAGAAAAATGGACCCTAGCCTGGTTAAGGCCCCCACTCATAATCGCTCTGCCAGAAAACTTGTATAACAAGAATGACCTGCACGGTTTCACCATATTAGCATTAGATTTATTAAGATTTATTAAGAGGAATTCACGACATTTGATATATCTTTGTATCTTTGGGAAAATTCAAAACAATGTTTGCGTTACATGTTGTTGATCACCCCATTCTCCTCTCTCTGATATTACAAATGTTTGAGAACAGAAACACAACGTAACTAAGGTGAATATGTGAATTTATGGGATGTATTGGGAGGTTGAAACATTATGTTTAAAAAAACATGAGAACAGGAATTTAGGAAGTGCAATCATTCATTAAACCCTGAAAAAATAAAGGATATGCACCGCTTTTATTTTGAAATGAAACTTCTGATAACACAGTCTTCAAGGAAACGAAACAGAAAAGAAAACATTTGACACATACTGGTATTACATTTGTGTCTCTTTGCGAATTTGGAATGCATCCAATAACGAGAAACTCTGTGATGTGATTTTCTATTCAAACACAACAATTAAAACAAATATTCTGCTTTATGGAAACCGAGGTTAGGCTCTTCTGCATCTTGAAACACTTATCCCCCGATGTTATTGGAATTCATGTTCATGCAAAAATGTCTATTAAATTCTCAGAAAAATACATTGCAATACCTGTAAAACAGAGACTGTTATACCAAAAAAGCCTTATTGCTGAAAACATGTTTAAGGAAAGACAAGAATATCTCTCCCTTCCTCTCCCTCTACACTTCTCTCTCTCCCTGCCCCCCTTAGTATTTTGCTCCAACATCAATCCTGTATGTGGGATAGGCACCACTTGACTGCACACATCAATTTGTCTGTCAGCTTCTGCATCTCTCCTTTCATGTCGAAAATCCAAACATGTTTTTTTCATTAAAGAAGCACACAACTGAATAAATATGACACTCAGAGCAATAAATCAACATATATAGTGTCACTCATTTTCATCATAGAAGGATGTGAAACCGTTTTCTGTGAAATTGTGATACATACAAAAATGTATGACCTTCTTAAAAGATAATGTCATTGCTAAGAAAAATGATGCAATATGTACAATCGGACACATTTTCCTAATATTTTATGTTTCCTTTCATGTTTTCATCTTGATATTCTCATTTCCCGGTTGAGGTGCAGCAATTTGTCCAATGCCTAATGCCTATTTTCCTGGCCAGCTCACATGGTCAGACACAACTGATGGGTTTAATTGCTAACTATAGCTATGTATACTGTATATATATATATATATATATAGTTATAGTTTTCCCTGAGCATGTGACCAGACCAGGTAAAACCCCTGTCCCTACTAACCTCCTGACACTAATAATAATAAGTCTCAGGCTTCCCCCTAGTCAAAAATAGTGCACTCTATAAGGGAATAGGGTGCCATTTGGGATGTAGCCTAAATGTTTACCAACACAGCCTTCCATTCACCCCAAAGTAGAGAAGGTCTCACCCTCCTGATTTCGGTTTTAACAGATGGCGGTTGGCATTTGCGATGTTTGTTTCATGGCCACTGAACGACAGGCTACATCTGGCTCTGGCACATCCTGCAAACCAGCAGCAGATGTACCAGCCACGTATACCTGCCACTCATCGGGAGCCACAGCTACATAAAAGCATCATTTAGCAACACAGCATCTTAAAGGTCCCTCACATCACCCAGGGATATAGAACATGTTGGTGGAGAGGAGAGGAGAGGAGAGGAGAGGAGAGGAGAGGATGAGAAGGATTGGATCTGAAGGGAATGATTGTATGTATGAGTCACTGTGCTCTGCTCTGAAATGTGTATAAACTTGTGTGATTCTCTGTTGTAACATCAATTATTCTTGTTGTGGACGGTTTGGCTGCTTCCACCCTATTCCTTATATAAATAGAGCATTATATCTGACAACGTTCTTACGAAACCAATAACTAGCCTATTGATTTTGCTGCACTCATTATGTCTCTGTATTTTAGGCCTAGCTACATGGTCTGTAACCTGATTTTGATGTGTGCATAAATCTGAGAAGTAAGTGTACGCGACCAGGTGCTGAATGTATGTACCCAGGACACAGCAACCTTATCAACCAGCTCCTTCTTGGCCTCTTGGCCAGCCAGTCCGAGCGGATTATTAGTTGTTTAGATGGTGACAAAAATAAACATTAAAACTTAAAAACTACAAACAGGCATACCCAAACTAAAGACTCAAAACCAAACAAAAGGCCTCGTGGCCTTTTACATCTTAATGTAAAACCTTCAACGCTATAATTTATTAAAGGATATATTCGGATGAGTCTTGAAAACGCTGAACAGTCATAAGAATCCTCACACCGTGCTTAGATTCAACAGATGAATCTTAAATGAATGATATCACAAGGTTTGTGTGTTTGACTGTACAGAGAGTTATCCTGTGAATAATGACTTTACTCAACACAATAACATTTGCACAGTCCTGTAAATAAGGACTATGACTCCACTCAATACAATACACAGACTGCGATAACTAACTGGAGGAAAGGGATCTGTAGGGATGGAATTCATTTAAGGCATGTGTCACAAATTGCACACTATTCCCTACATTTGACCAGAGCCCAATTGGCCATGGTCAAAGATAGTGCACTATATAGTTAATACATTGTTATTTAGGACGCACCCTAACTGTCACGTCCTGACCTTAGATCCTTGTTTTATGTCTCTATTTTAGGTTGGTCAGGGTGTGAGTTGGCGTGGGCATTCTATGTTTTGTTCTATATTTGTATTTCTATGTGTTTGGCCTGGTACGGTTCCCAATCAGAGGCAGTTGTCAATCGTTGTCTCTGATTGAGAACCATACGTAGGCAGCCTGTTTTCACCCTTGAGTTGTGGGTAGTTGTTTTCTGTTTCGTATCTGTACCAGACAGAACTGTTTCGGTTTCGCTTGTTCACGTTGTTGTTTTTGTATTTTTCAGTGTTCTATTAAAATAATTATGAATGCTTACCACGCTGCATATTAGTCCGATCTTGACTACTCTTCCTCAGACGAAGAAAATAATCGTTACACTAACCAAATGTAATAAACTTTGCAGAAGAATCCGTTTCTTTCAGCCTTGGATTGAGAATTATCATGAAAAAGAATGAATGACTGTGCTGACAAAAAGGAGTGTAGTATTTGACTCACATGTCACCTATAATGATGTAATGCGTTTAATTGATAATCTGACGTTCAATCGAATAAAAACTTTACTGAATAAGTGATGAAATGTCCTTGTTAGTTTGATTTAGTCATGCCTAATTGCTTACCTTTCCTGAAGACTTTAAGGTCCTCAACTGCTGAAAAACGCTTCTCAAGATGACGGCAGAAACATTGATGTGTATTTGACACCATGCTTGCTGTGCAAATTACAATTATTATTTTCAGGGTGCCTGAATTTCTGTCAAATTTATTTTAAAATCAAATGTATTTATAAAGCCCAATTTAGATCAGCGGATATCTCAAAGTGCTGTACAGAAACCCATCCTAAAACCCCAATCAGCAAGCAATGCAGGTGTAGAAGCACGGAGGCTAGGAAAAACTCCCTAGAAAGGTCAAAACCTAGAGAGGAACTAGGCTATGAGGGGTGGCCAGTCCTCTTCTGGCTGTGCCGGGTGGAGATTATAACAGAACATGGCCAAGATGTTCAAATGTTCATAAATGACCAGCATGGTCAAATAATAATAATCACAGTGGTTGTCGAGGGTGCAACAGGTCAGCAACTCAGGAGCAATTGTCAGTTGGCTTTTCATAGCCGATCACTGAGAGAATCTCTATGAGAGTATCTCTCCTGCTGTCTCTAGAGAGTTGAAAACAGCAGGTCTGGGACAGGTTGGCACGTCCGTTGAGCAGGTCAGGGTTTCATAGCCGCAGGCAGATCAGTTGAAACTGGAGCAGCAGCATGGCCAGGTGGATGGGGACAGCAAGGTGTCATCATGCCAGGTAGTCCTGAGGCATGGTCCTAGGGCTCAGGTCCTACGAGAGAGAGAAAGTAAGAAAGAGAGAATTAAAGAGAGCATACTTAAATTCACACAGGACACCGGATAAGACAGGAGAAATACTCCAGATATAACAGACTGACCCTAGCCCCCGACACATAAACTACTGCAGCATAAATACTGGAGGCTGAGACAGGATGGGTCAGGAGACACTGGCCCCATCCGATGATACCCCCGGACAGGGCCAAACAGGCAGGATATAACCCCATCCACTTTGTCAAAGCACAGCCCCCACACCACTAGAGGGATATCTTCAACCACCAACTTACCATCCTGAAACAAGGCTGAGTATAGCCCACAAAGATCTCTGCCATGGCACAAGCCAATGGGGGGGGGGCGCCAACCCAGACAGGAAGACCACGTCAGTGACTCAACCCACTCAAGTGATGCACCCCTACTAGGGACGGCATGGAAGAGCCCCAGTAAGCCAGTGACTTAGCCCCTGTAATAGGGTTAGAGGCAGAGAATCACAGTGGAGAGAGGGGAACCGGGCAGGCAGAGACAGCAAGGGTGGTTCGCTGCTCCAGTGCCTTTCCGTTCACCTTCACACTCCTGGACCAGACTACACTCAGTCATAGGACTTACTGAAGAGATGAGTCTTCAATAAAGACTTCATCGAAACATAACAGCTCTATAAATATTATTTTGTGGTGTCCCGACTCTCTAGTTAATTACATTTACATGATTAGCTCAATCAGGTAATATTAATTACGGAGAAATTATTTTATAGAATAGCATGTCATATCACTTAGTCTCAACCTTTAATTAAACTCTTAAAGACCTAGTAATATTTTACATCAATAGCAGTCAATGTTAATCGTCCTCTTAATTCAGTCTCATCTGAAAGTTGTAAATTCTTGGTTATCTGCACGAATCCTGGCTAACAATTTGAATCAGCAACACAAATTGGGTTTGATTATTTATTTACTAAATACTTAACGAATTACACATACACATAATTAAGTCATAAAGGAAAACGTCCCTAGCGGGCGGAACAGATATGACAGCTTGTTACACAAAATAAATGGGCTGGGTTTGAGTGAAAGAGTGGAAAGACTGAGGAACAAATGGCGAAGCTGTGCTATCGTAAATACAGAATCTTATGCATTCTAAATGACCGCCCATTTGGAAAAGGAAAATGCAATAAATATTTACATTGAGCTGCGCTTCGGTAAGTTGGTGGTAGATGCAAGGCCGTGTTGCCCAACCAAGTCCTTTGAAGAATGTCCCTGCTGGTAAATTGCATACGTTGTAGTAACGTCGTTGTGTGGTAGATGGGATACTCTGTCTGTTCCTTCCTAACCCTTGTTTGCATCTGCTGTTGCTAACTCAACGGCTAGGAGGTATCACTTCTGTAGTGAATAAGAGTTCAAAGTTCATACCATTCGCAACCAAAGCTCACGCTGATGTTGGTTTCGTTCTGTAGTTATTATCTGAACCATTCTGACATCGGACCGTCGTCCAAACATCCTCGGAACAGGAGGTTATATTGTCGTCAAGGCTTTATATAGGAAGGGAGAGGGGGCGTGTTTGAAAAGTTTTATAGCCCATGTCCCTTCACAGGGGCGGGCCACTGATTGAGCAGAGCCCTATTTTATGAAAACCCAAATCTCACATTTTAGAAGCTAAAACCAAATTTCATCCCATCACGAATCATTTCATATTCAAACATTTAAATTGAACAACAATTCCATGTGAATCCAATAACTCTGTGTAGACTTTCCACTGTAGAGTTTGTCATCTTATCATTGATGAGCATGTCTCAGATGACAACCGAACTGACATCATATTCATTAAGTATCACTGCATATGTTGAATTGGTCAGATTACCAGAATATTGTTCATTTCCCCCCATCTTCTGATGTTCCCAGAATCTCTATGTTAACCAAGGGTTTGCAAATGTAACATCAGTAGGGTAGAGAGAGGAAAAAGGGGGGGAAGAGGTATTTATGACTATCATAAACCTACCCCCAGGCCAACGTCATGACAGTAGGCAGACCATTCCATAGAAAATGGAGCTCTATAAGAGAAAGCCCTGCCACCAGCTGTTTGCTTTCAAAATTCCAGGGACAATTAGGAGGCCTGCGTCTTGTGACCGTAGCGTACGTGGAGGTATGTGCGGCAAGACAAAATTGAAAAGATAGGTAGGAGCAAGCCCATGTAATGCTTTGTAGGTTAGCATTAAAACCTTGAAGTCAGCCCTTGCCTTAACAGGAAGCCAGTGTAGGGAGGCTAGCACTGGAGTAATATGATCAAATTGTTTGGTTCTAGTCAGGATTCTAGCAGCCGTAAGTTACCACTAACTGAAATGTATTTAGTGCTTTAGCCGGGTAGCTGGAATGTAGAGCTGTAACGGTTCTCTTGGGGTGAAGTAGAGGCGGACCAAAACGCAGCGTGGTTGTTACTTTAATAAAGAAACTGTACATGAATAAACTAACAAAACAACAAACGTGCGAAAACCTAAAACAGTCCTATCTGTTGCAAACACAGAGACAGGAACAATCACCCACAAACACACAGTGAAACCCAGGCTACCTAAGTATGATTCTCAATCAGAGACAACTAATGACACCTGCCTCTGATTGAGAACCATACTAGGCCGAAACATAGAAATACCCAAAACCTAGAAAAACAAACTGCCCACCCAACTCACGCCCTGACCATACTAAATAAATACAAAACAAAGGAAATAAAGGTCAGAACGTGACAG
The DNA here is from genome assembly GCF_045791955.1 of Oncorhynchus clarkii lewisi. Classification (NCBI taxonomy): domain Eukaryota; kingdom Metazoa; phylum Chordata; class Actinopteri; order Salmoniformes; family Salmonidae; genus Oncorhynchus; species Oncorhynchus clarkii. Next base: position 29,602,691 of record NC_092165.1, read on the forward strand.
TACCCCCCCAAAGGTGCGGACTCCGGCCGCAAAACCTTGACCTATAGGGGAGGGTCTGGGTGGGCGTCTGTCCGCAGTGGCGGCTCTGGCGCGGGACGCGGACCCCACTTAACCATTGTATTAGTCCGCCTCATTGTCCGCCTCCGTGGCTCTCTAACCATGGCAACCCCTCTCAATGACCCCACTGGACAGAGGTGCAGCTGCTCGGGACAGAGGGGCGGCTGCTCGGGACAGAGGTGCGGCTGCTCGGGACAGAGGTGCGGCTGCTCGGGACAGAGGGACTCTGGCGCCTCTGGGCTGACTGGCGGCACTGGCGCCTCTGGGCTGACTGGCGGCACTGGCGCCTCTGGGCTGACTGGCGGCACTGGCGCCTCTGGGCTGACTAGCGGCCCCTGGCAGACTGGCGGCGCTGGGCAGACGGGCGGCACTGGCACCTCTGGGCTGACTGGCGGCACTGGCGCCTCTGGGCTGACTGGCGGCACTGGCGCCTCTGGGCTGACTGGCGGCACTGGCGGCCACTGGCTGACTGGCGGCACTGGCGGCCCCTGGCGGCACTGGCTGACTGGCGGCACTGGCGGCCCCTGGCGGCACTGGCGGCCCCTGGCTGACTGGCGGCACTGGCGGCCCCTGGCTGACTGGCGGCACTGGCGGCCCCTGGCAGACTGGCGGCACTGGCGGCCCCTGGCTGACTGGCGGCACTTGCGGCCCCTGGCTTACTGGCGGTACTGGCGGCCCCTGGCTGACTGGCGGCACTGGCGGCCCCTGGCTGACTGGCGGCACTGGCGGCCCCTGGCTGACTGGCGGCACTTGCGGCCCCTGGCTTACTGGCGGTACTGGCGGCCCCTGGCTGACTGGCGGCACTGGCGGCCCCTGGCAGACTGGCGGCACTGGCGGCCCCTGGCAGACTGGCGGCGCTGGGCAGACGGGCGGCTCAGGCGGCGCTGGGCAGACGGGCGGCTCAGGCGGCGCTGGGCAGACGGGCGGCTCAGGCGGCGCTGGGCAGACGGGCGGCTCAGGCGGCGCTGGGCAGACGGGCGGCTCAGGCGGCGCTGGGCAGACGGGCGGCTCAGGCGGCGCTGGGCAGACGGGCGGCTCAGGCGGCGCTGGGCAGACGGGCGGCTCAGGCGGCGCTGGGCAGACGGGCGGCTCAGGCGGCGCTGGGCAGACGGGAGGCTCAGATGGCGCTGGGCAGACGGGAAGCTCCGGCTACGCTGGAGAGGAAGGCTCTGGCAGCGCTGGACTGAGTAGCTCTGGCGCCTCTGGACTGAGGGGCGGGAGCTCTGGTAGCGCCGAACGGGCGGGAGACTCCGGCTGCGCTGGAGAGGAGGAAGGCTCTGGCAGCGCAGGAGAGGCGGGAGCCTCTGTAAGGATGAGCCGGAGAGACAACCTGGTGCGGGGGGCTGCCACTGAAGGGCTGGTGCGTGGAGCTGGTGACGGATAGACCGGACCGTGCAGGCGCACTGGAGCTCTTGAGCACCGAGCCTGCCCAACCTTACCCGGTTGAATGGTCCCGGTCGCCCTGCCAGTGCGGCGAGGTGGAATAGCCCGCACTGGGCTATGCAGGCGAACCGGGGACACCGTGCGCAAGGCTGGTGCCATGTAAGCCGGCCCAAGAAAACGCACTGGAGACCAGATGCGTAGAGCCGGCTTCATGGCACTTGGCTCGATGCCCACTCTAGCCCGGCCGATACGCACCCGCACTGGGGACACCGTGCGCTTCACAGCATACCACGGTGCCTGCCCGGTCTCTCCAGCCCCCCGGTAAGCACAGGAAGTTGGCGCAGGTCTCCTACCTGGCTTCACCACACTTCCTGTGTTTTCCCCCCCGACATGTTTTGGGCTGACTCTCGGGCTTCCATCCACGCCGCCGTGCTGCCTCCTCATACCAGCGCCTCTCCGCCATCTCCGCCTCCAGCTCTTCTTTGGGGCGGCGATATTCTCCAGGCTGTGCCCAGGGTCCTTTACCATCCAACTCATCCTCCCATGTCCATTCCTCTTTTCGCTGCTGTTGCTGTTGCCCGTTACCACGCTGGTCCTGTTGTGGTGGGTGATTCTGTAACGGTTCTCTTGGGGTGAAGTAGAGGCGAACCAAAACGCAGCGTGGTTGTTACTCATTGTACTTTAATAAAGAAACTGTACATGAATAAACTAACAAAACAACAAACGTGCGAAAACCTAAAACAGTCCTATCTGGTGCAAACACAGAGACAGGAACAATCACCCACAAACACACAGTGAAACCCAGGCTACCTAAGTATGATTCTCAATCAGAGACAACTAATGACACCTGCCTCTGATTGAGAGCCATACTAGGCCGAAACATAGAAATACCCAAAACCTAGAAAAACAAACATAGACTGCCCACCCAACTCACGCCCTGACCATACTAAATAAATACAAAACAAAGGAAATAAAGGTCAGAACGTGACAAGAGCATTGCAGTAGTCTAACCTAGAAGTAACAAAAGCATGGATACATTTTTTTTGCATCATTTTTGGACAGAAAATGTCAGATTTTTGCAATGTTATGTATATGGAGAGAGAGATGGAGAGAGAGATCAGGGTCCAGAGTAACGCCAAGGTCCTTCAGTTTTATTTGAGATGACTGTACAACCATCAAGATGCATTGTCAGATTCAACAGAAGATCTCTTTGTTTCTTGGGAACTAGATCAAGCATCTCTGTTTTGTCCGAGTTTAAAAGTAGAATGTTTGCAGCCATCCACTTCCTTATGTCTGAAACACAGGCTTCTAGCGAGGGCAATTTTGGGGTTTCACCATGTCTCATTGAAATGTACAGCTGTGTGTCATACGCATAGGAGTTGAAAGTAAAAACTATGTTTTTGAATGACATCCCCAAGAGGTAAACTATATAGTGAAAACAAGAGTGGTCCTAAGACGGACCCTTGAAGGACATTGACATTTACAGTTGATTTGTCAGTGGACAAACCATCCACATAGACAAACTGATATCTTCAGTCAGACCAATCACATCAAGATTATGATCAGTGATTATTGACTATAACTGCCTTGAAAGTGAGGGATCTAACCTTAAGTAGCCCTATTTTGAGATGTGAAGTATCACAATCTCTTTCAATAATGGCAGGAATGAAGGAGGTCTTTATTCTAGTGAGATTGCTAAGGCGAACACCGCCATGTTTAGTTTTGTCCAACCTAGGGCGAGGCACAGACACGGTCTCAATGGGGATAGCTGAGCTGGATACACTGACTGTGCTAGTGGCAGACTCCACTAAGCTGGCAGGCTGGCTAACAGCCTGCTGCCTGGCCTGCACCCTATTTAATTGTGGAGCTAGGGGAGTTAGAGCCCTGTCTATGTTCGTAGATAAGATGAGAGCACCCCTCCAGCTATGATGGAGTCGGTCACTCCTCAACAGGCCAGGCATAGTCCTGTTTGTGGGCGAGTTCCAGAAAGAGGGTCAATTATCTACAAATTCTATCTTTTGGGAGGGGCAGAAAACAGTTTTCAACCAGTGATTGAGTTGTGAGACTCTGCTGTAGAGCTCATGACTCCCCCAAACTGGGAGGGGGCCAGAGACAATTACTCGATGCCGACACATCTTTCTAGCTGATTGATACGCTGAAGCTATGTTGTGCTTGGTGACCTCTGACTATTTCATCCTAACATCATTGGTGCCGAAGTGGATAACAATATCCCTATACTCTTCACTCGCCAGTTTTAGCTTTAGCCAGCTGTAGTGGTCTGGGTGTAGCTGGTGCAGAGGAGTCAGGCGCAGGACAGCAGAGATGAGTAACACAAGTAACTCAAATAATCCAATAACATGTCGTAATACCGAGCCCACAATAACGGACCGATCATACATAAAACAATCACGCACAAAAACTATGGGGAAAACAGAGGGTTATATAATGAACATGTAATTGGGGAATTGAAACCAGGTGTGTAAAACAAAGGCAAAACAAATGGAAAATGAAAACTGGATTGGCGATGGCTAGAAGGCCGGTGACGTCGACCGCCAAACGCTGCCCGAACAAGGAGAGGGACCGACTTCGGCGGAAGTTGTGACACCAGCACCATCTTCAGATTAGCCTTAACGTCGGTAGCCCTGCCCCCTGGTAAACAGTGTATGATCGCTGGATGATTTGTTTTAAGTCTAATACTGCGGGTAATGGAGTCGCCAATGACTAGGGTTTTCAATTTGTCAGAGCTAATGGTGGGAGGCTTTGACGTCTCAGACCCCGTAACGGGAGGAGTAGAGACCAGAGAATGCTCGGCCTCCTACTCCGACTTGCTGCTTAATGGGGAGAACCAGTTGAAAGTTTCTGTCGGGTGAATGAGTGACACCGGTTAAGCATTCCTACAGCATTTCCCTCGAGAAGCCATGAGAAAGTTGTCCGGCTGCAGGGACCGTGCGAGGGGATTTATACTACTATCTGTACTTACTGGTGGCACAGACGCTGTTTCATCCTTTCCTACACTGAAATTACCCTTGCCTAACGATTGCGTCTGAAGCTGGGCTTGCAGCACAGCTATCCTCGCCGTAAGGCGATCGTTCTCCTGTATATTATGAGTACAACGACTGCAATAAGAAGGCATCATGTTAATGTTACTACTTAGTTTCGGCTGGTGGAGGTCCTGACGAACCATGTCCAGATAAAACGTCCGGAGTGAAAAAGTTGAATGATAAAAAGTTGAGTGAGTAAAAATATAAACTGTAATTAAAAGTAAAAACCGTAAAGTTGTCAGGTAGCAAAGTAAGGTTGGCAACAAAATGCACAGCAGCTCGTAAACAAGTCTGCAAGTTGTGACCTGAAATGACACGTTACAGTTACTGGCCCAACCTCTTTAACCACTCTATGTAACACTATTCAAAAACATTAATATCCATTAAGGTTCCCCCTGGCCATGTCTCCATAATTTAAATTTTTTTTTAAATGGCTTGTATAAATATTGATTAGATATGAAATACACTACATGATCAAAAGTATGTGGACTTCTGCTTGTTGAACATCTCATTCTAAAGTCATGGGCATTAATATGGAGTTGGTCCCCCCTTTGCTGCTATAAAAGCCTTGACTCTTCTGGGAAGACTTTCCACTAGATGTTGGAAGATTGCTGCAGAGACTTGCTTCCATTCAGCCACAAGAGCATTAGTGAGGTTGGCACTGATGTTGTGCGATTAGGCCTGGCTCACAGTCAATTCATCCCAAAGGTGTTTGATGTGGTTGAGGTCAGGGCTCTGTGCAGGCCAGTCAGTTCTTCCACACCAAACGCAACAAACCATTTGGACCTCGCTTTGTGAATGGGGATCGTCACAGAATCGTCTAGAATGTCATTATATGTTGTAGCGTTAAGATTACCCTTCGCTGGAATGAAGGGGCCTAGCTCGAACCATGAAAAACAGCCCCAGATAGTGACGTGTATTCATGGATGCCAAACAAAACCAAGCTTTGACCAAGAAAAAGGAAAATAAAGTATCTATCTCTATCTCTCTGTGTTTCATAATTTTCCTTCAATTCGCAAGAGGCTGAATGTATCTCACAGGAGAAAGCATCTGAGTGAGCTAAACAGCGCCCCTCTGTTTCTCTATGTGTAGGCCATCTATCTGATGCTGTCTGGTCCAAACGAGTATGACATTGTTGCCGCCTGTAGCACTGAATGCAAGAGAAGCCAGTGAGCACTTGGCCTTCCTTTGACAAAAAAAGTATAAACTTGATTTAAACTGGGCGAGCTCAACTGTGGATGTTCCTGGCGAGAGAAAAAGTGTCAAGGGATTTGGCATCCCTCCCGTCAAATCGCTTTGATTTCAAACGCTATTAACAGAAACATTTGAATTGTTGCATCTAATTTAGTTGTTGTCCTCCGGTGGCTAGCTAGCTAGCTAGATAAAACTGTTCCTTTCCTAAATTAGCCATGGATGGAGATAGGGATTTGGACATGTGGTTTTACTTATATCTCCGTACTGGCCAATGATTATAACAGCGATTCTGATTCAACCATTAATTCAATTCATACATTGTTGTGCCCCTGGCCTGAGAGGATGAAAGTTGCTAGATGTAGAACTTGTGTAGCTAGATGTAGAAGGCTAATGTTAACTAGCTAACATTGACCATGAATGGAAGTTAGGCTAGCGAGCAAGCATTTTAGCCAGGTAGCCTAGTACAACAACAAATAAGAGTGTACTGTGAACAGAGTGATAGACAGCATGAGAGGAGGACGGCATTGGCGTTTCTCTACAGGTAGGGTGAATCAACATGTTTTTCCACTTGCACACACAGAAATCAGAACAATGGACAGCCACATAAGTTTTACCTTTAGTTGAATGGACTACATTGTTTTTGGTATCTTTTAGTTGTCACTGTATTAGACTAAGCAGATTTGATTGTATGGCTGTGTGCTCGATTTTATACACCTATCAGCAACGGGTGTGGCTTATATAGCCAAATCCCCTCATTTGAAGGGGTGTCCACATACTTTTGTATATCATCATCTATACTGATTGCACAACCATTTGACAGCCCAATCATTTACTGTGAATGCATCCCAAATGGCACTCTATTCCAATTATTATTGTTATTATTATTATTATTATTATTATTTTAAATTAACCTTTATTTAACTAGGCAGGTCAGTTAAGAACAAATTCTTATTTACAATGATGGCCTACACCGGCCAAACCCGAACGACACTGGCCAATTGTGCGCTGCCCTATGGGACTCCCAATCATGGCTGATTGTGATACAGCCTGGATTCGAACCAGGGTGTCTGTAGTGATGCCTCTAGCACTAAGCTGCAGTGCCACTGAGCTACAGTGCCTTAGAGTGTTGCGCCACTCGGGAGCCCTATGGGTCCCGAGTAGCGCAACGGTTTAAAGCACTGCATTTTAGTGCTAGAGGCGTCACTACAGACACCTTATTTCAAATCCAGGCTGTATAACAACCCTATGGGTCCTGAGTGCACTACTTTTGACTAGAGCCCTATGGGTCCTGGTAAAAATTAGTGGACTAGAGTTCAGACAGATAAAGATCAAGGTCAGGGAGATAACGCCAAGTTTAAATATGACAGTAACGTATAAAAATGACAATAATTTAATTGAAATGAAAAGCATGAAAAATATTTTCACAAAGCAATACAAAGCTCTATTGAGATGGTTTCAAGTGTCATGTAGAAACCAGATTACATTCTTCTGAAAATATTTCTGGAGCATCTCACATCAAATTGTCTTTATCACAATTGAGCTCATTGATTCTGTTGTTTGATTTTATTTTTTATCCCTCTACCTACCTATGATGGAGACATTGATGCCTGTGTGGATGTGTTGGGTGTGGAGCCAAACTCATTATTAACTTTGACAGTGTGTCTCCATGTTCCCTCTGTCCCAGGACGGACCCTCTTTAAAAAGCTTCTTCAGGATTGGTGGGTCACCTGCGGGACGGTTGAGCTACTGTAGGCTAATGCAATTAGCATGAGGTTGTAAATAACAAGAACATTTCCCAGGACATAGACATATCTGATATTGACAGAAAGCTTACATTCTTGTTAATCTAACTGCACTGTCCAATTTACAGTAGCTATTACAGTGAAATAATACCATGCACCAACAAAAAAACATTTTGGTTTTTTTTTTCTTTGTATATTTTTTTAACAGATCTAATGTGTTATATTCTCCTACAATCCTTTCACAATTCCATAAACTTCAAAGTGTTTCCTTTCAAATGGCACCACAAATATGCATATCCTTGCTTCAGGGCCTGAGCTACAGGCAGTTAGATTTGGGTATGTCATGAAAAAAAGGGGCCATGGACTCCTGACTATCTATGAATTATTCAAAGGTAATTATACTCATTTAATTTAAACTATGGATTCATAAATTGACTTTTTAGGTGGTGTTTTAGGAGAGCTGTACAGGTCTGGACACTAATAAGAGCTAAAAGTGGAAAAGTGGACAGGTAGACATGAGGTCATTCTGAGAGAGGGACCTCATTGGAAATGGTGGGAGCCGGTGGAAGCTGTCTCAAATGGCACACTATTCCCTATGTAATGCACTACTTTTGACCAGGGCCCTGCACTACATAGGGAATAGGGTGCTATTTGAGATATACCTTGCTGTTCTGTGGGGACTTACGCACCTGGATTGACAAGTTCACACCCGGACGTCAGAAGATATTTTCACAGAGCGAGCGTCAGGGAGTTTGACATTAATTGAATTTATATCTTCGCCAGAAGTAGTTTCCATCAATTATTTTTAATTGAATTGGATTCGCATCTGTGGCGTTTATTCTCTGAAAATATGCATGAAACTGACACATTTTAATATTTGATTTTTGGACCCCGAGGGTTCAGAAAAGTATGAAGAGTAATATTTCTTGCCATCTGCCTCAGAAAGACACTCAAGACCTCTGACTTGATGACCTGTCTATAAATATGCTTATGGTTTTACCTTGAAAAGGCATGGCCATAACACACCATTACCATCATTCCTAATTAGAAATAAATCATCAAACCACTTTTGACAGTTGCTTTGAAATGGCTGCTTGTTCATATCAGGCGTAAATCCATTTATCATTATGCAGGCACAGAGGGAGGCATGTCAAAGGGCGATTTGGATATTGATTTATGCTGTGAATGCCTAATGAATTATCTAACCTTGGCAACATATTAAAATAGGTTCAATCAGTTACACATGGGAGAGGGTGAATAATGCATTAACGACCAAAACAAAACAAACAGTGCTAAAAAGCCTCTGAATAAATTAAATGGCTGAGATCGCTGCGAGGTCACAACCTCTGTTTCATTAGTGGGAGCTTTCAGAGTCACAATTCTCCACGGTTCTTAGAGAGCCAATCCACAATCTAGATTCAATCAACAATAAACATAATCTATTCAAAAAAGGGTTGCTTTGCGCGACAGAGAAACACACCTGAGAAATGTCACTGAAAGTACTTGGCCTAATGTACTTGGTGGAAAAAGGCTGGACAAAGTCCAAGTATTTATTTTGCACAGGGGTATTATGTTCCATTATATTGGTATGTGATTTAATTGAAAATGATCTATATGCTGTAATTGAATACACGTAAGTGTCCTCCTATTGACATTAATTTCCAAGAATTGCTTGTTTTACATCAGCCACTGGTTTATTTGAGGATTCAGCGCTGGACTTGAAAACATATTGGACCTACAATATATCACCAAGTTCAGAGATAACAGCTATAGAGGCCACAGTCCGGTTTCATTAAATCCCTGTTTGGATAACAATACCTAGAAAGCAGTGGTGTACAGAGACAATGATAGTGAACTGTTGAAAGAAGAAATGGTTGAGATGCAACTGTACCATTATGGAAGTACTGTACAGTCGTGGCCAAAAGTTTTGAGAATGACACAAATATACATTTTCACAAAGTCTGCTGCCTCAGTTTGTATGATGGCAATTTGCATATACTCCAGAATGTTATGAAGAGTGATCAGATGAATTGCAATTCATTGTAAAGTCCCTCTTTGCCATGCAAATGAACTGAATCCCCCAAAAACATTTCCACTGCATTTCAGCCCTGCCACAAAAGGACCAGCTGACATCATGTCAGTGATTCTCTCGATAACAAAGGTGTGAGTGTTGACGAGGACAAGGCTGGAGATCATTGTCATCCTGATTGAGTTCGAATAACAGACTAGAAGCTTCAAAAGGAGGGTGGTGCTTGGAATCATTATTCTTCAAATCAAATCAAACTTTGTCGCGTGCGCCGAATACAACAGGTGTAAATCTTACAGTGAAATGTTTACTTACAGGCTCTAATCAATGGTGCCAAAAAAAGGTATGTCTGTGTGTGTGTGTGTAAGTAAAGAGATAAAACAACAGTAGAAAGACATTTGAAAAAAGAATAGCAAGGCTATATACAGACACCTGTTAGTCAGGCTTATTGAGGTAGTATGTACATGTAGGTATCGTTAAAGTGACTGTGCATATATGATGAACAGAGAGTAGCAGAAGCGTAAAAAGAGGGGTTGGCCGGTGGTGGGACACAATGCAGTTAGCCCGGTTAGCCAATGAGTGGAAGCACTTAAGTGACTAAGCATATAAGATAAACAGAGAGTAGCAGCAGCGTAAAAGTTGGGTGGAGGGGGTGGTCTTATGGCTTGGGGGTAGAAACTGTTGGTTTGATTGGTTTGTCAATCATGGTTACCTGCGAGGAAACACGTGCCGTCATCATTGCTTTGCACAAAAAGGGCTTCACAGGCAAGGATGTTGCCAGTAAGATTGCACCTAAATCAACCATTTATCGGATCATCAAGAACTTCAAGGAGAGCGGTTCAATTGTTGTGAAGAAGGCTTCAGGGTGCCCAAGAAAATCCAGCAAGCGCCAGGACCATCTCCTAAAGTTGATTCAGCTGCGGGATCGGGGCACCACCAGTACAGAGCTTGCTCAGGAATGGCAGCAGGCAGGTGTGAGTGCATCTGCACGCATAGTGAGGCAAATATTTTTGGAGGATGGCCTGATGTCAAGAAGGGCAGCAAACAGTAAAGCATCCTGAGACCATTCATGTGTGGGGTTGCTTCTCAGCCAAGGGAGTGGGCTCACTCACAATTTTGCCTAAGAACACAGCCATGAATAAAGAATGGTACCAACACATCCTCCGAGAGCAACTTCTCCCATCCATCCAGGAACAGTTTGGTGATGAACAATGCCCTTTTCAGCATGATGGAGCCCCTTGACATAAGGCAAAGTGATAACTATGTGGCTCTGGGAACAAAACATCGATATTTTGGGTCCATGGCCAGGAAACTCCCCAGACCTTAATACCATTGAGAACATGTGGTCAATCCTCAAGAGGCAGGTGGACAAACAAAACCCCACAAATTCTGACAAACTCCAAGCATTGATTATGCCAGAATGGGCTGCCAAGAGTCAGGATGTGGCCCAGAAGTTAATTGACAGCATGCCAGGGCGGATTGCAGAGGTCTTGAAAAAGAAAGGTCAACACTGCAAATATTGACTCTGCATCAACTTCATGTAATTGTCAATAAAAGCCTTTGACACCTATGAAATGCTTGTAATTATCCTTCAGTATTTCATAGTAACATCTGACAAAAAATATCTAAAGACACTGAAGAAGCAAACTTTGTGAAAATTCATATTTGTGTCATTCTCAAAACTTTTGGCCACGACTGTATATACCCATTGACATAAGAGCTGAAAACATACACTGAACCATCCATTTAAATCTTGGGATCCTTGTCTGAAAGCCTTGTCTGACAGTTCTCACACAGGACTTACAGTAAATCACACAGGCAAGATTGTATGAACAGCTCCTAGAACTCTCCTATGATTGGGAGCAGCACACACCTAAAGAGGCCAGCCTGTCCTTCAAGATCATTTACTATGTTCTGACATCCATTCATTCATGCACGTACCAAGAGACATGTTGGCTGGAGTTTTACTGTTATCTATTTCCAGGGAAAGAGAGTTGTGACAGGTTTAGTGGGATATTGGCATATAGTATACTGTATATAACGCAATACTAAGAAAACAGCTTTAATCTGTCCAAGGCATAGGTGGGTTAGATATGCTGTAACATCAGTCTCACAAAAGCAATACCATGCCATTAAATAGAATATTCATACGTTTCTGCAAATATTTTCTTGATCAGGTCACATGGTCAGGGAACGCCCCAGCCCCCACAAATTAGAGTAAACACCATGTGCCACATCCATGCCTATAACGCAACATAGACTGGCAGGATACGAATGGAGGATTGGTGAGTGCCGTCTAGCCTCCTGTAGCTTCCCCAGTAGGGAGGATCCATATGTGTCTGGCACAGGCCTTTCTGTTTGAGTTTGGGCCAGGCTTATCACATGCCTTGGTATGTGCCCCTACCGTTCCTGGACAGCTGTTATTACAGCTGGATTAATTATGGCGGAGGGAGACGCTCACACACACTGGACACATACATAAACACACTGAAAATTGGCCAGTGTTGCCTAATGTTGATTTTTCTGTGCAGGTGTTAAATTAACAATGTAAGTGTTGAATTAACACTCATTGGTGTAAAAGACAGTGTTGGTGTTAATAACCAGTGTTAAACCAAACCAAACATTATCATATTTCCCAGCATGCTCTATTGCAGCTTTATCTAATTTTTTGTTAAAAATGTTTTTTCAATATCCATGTTTATGCATGTACAAATTATGCTAATGTTATGCTACTCAAATATTTAAAAAACATAGTTTTCTAAACTAATTCAATCTGTTACTTGGATTTATTGCACTCATTACTGAAATATTGTCTCATGTCTTAGACTTCCCAACCCCGCAGGTGTATAAAAATTCAAAATGTTGAATACCCCCACTATTGCTGGATTCTAATAGGAATTACACATCACTTTTCAAGATAGCATAGTATGACTTGCAGGCCTGAAAACCCTGAGTTTAAGGCCGCTGTATTAGGGATGCATAGGCCCTTAAAATAAGGCCTTATTAAAAGTCATGAACAGCCAAAATCATGTTTTTCATGAAATTGGATGACATTTGGAAGAAACCAGATTAAGGTATGATGACCAAAGTATAAAATAACTGTTGCTTCTACATTAATAAAGTTTGATCATTCAGGAGGCTGGATTAATAAGGGGATAGGGTGACATCACCTTAACTCTAATTTTAATACACCGATGGTAACATAATTTTCTCTTACCTAATTTAAAGAAGTACCGCCTTATAACCAACATTGGAGAAGGAGTGCTGGCAGAGGGGTGTGGTTTATATAGCAAGATAGCTACTCTACTGGTGGCAAAATTTGACTGTAAGGTGTCATCAAATATAATTAAAAGTTTACAATATTCATCTTTGGCAAAGATACTTAAATTCTTCCCCTTTCATCTGTGTCTGGTGTTAGCTAGCTAAGTTACTGGTTAGCTATGTCTTCAGACAGCATGGAACAAAAGGGGGGGGGGGGGGGGTCATGTCAACACATCCATCAGCGCCGCTGTGAACCGCATCACAAGAGAAATTCCAAATGGGAGATGTATATAAAAATAATGTACATCATGATGCAATTTCAATGTTGTTTGAGTTGCTTTGTATGTCACCAAATTAGCTTGAGATGATTTTACTGCGACACTGCATCCAAGTTTCTTGACATCGGTATTTCAAAGAGCTGTCAGTCAAGGCGAGCTCACGAATATAAGCGCTCCGCCCACTCAGCCTGTCTTTTTAAACTTCCTGGTAGTTAGCCATGTGAGAAAGTACTTCTTCAAAAATGGAAATTGCATTTCTACCCCCAAACAATATTACGGGTGATATTTTAGTCACTCAAAAGGCAATTTTACATAGGAATCAGAATGACTGGGACCTTTAAATACTTGTGTTGAATACTTTAATTTCAATGATGACATATTCACTTAGTGTCTCACAACAACCATGTCTCTGTCACTAACAAATACAGTCATGGGTGGTAACTCTAATTCACCAGAAAGCAATGCTTTCTTGGAAATATGAAAATAAGGCTTTACGCTAAGCAGTGTGTACATTTAACACTGTCAGTGTTGATTTAACACTGGAGAATTTACTGCACACACACACACACGCTGAGATTTGGCCTGTTTATTCAAAACGTGGCCTGCTGCTGCGTCATACATCATATTTTTTTCACCTGGTGATAATATGCCCTCCGGGCTGTTTATTATTATTTTGTGGGAGTATACATTTTTCAGGAGCCAGACCCCTCATGCTCTTCAGGCAAAGCACAGAAACAAAATCTCTGCCACCCATTGCTAACACAATAATCTTTGGGCTAGGTACAGCACCATCATCTTTTTGGTCTCCCTACCACCAAAACAATGCCTACTGCACTCTTTCATAAACATTCATTATCACCTCAGAGCTTATTTTTTAAAGCGCTCCACTCAGTAGCTACCTGAACCACAAACACTGAGAATAATGCATTTCCACCGGGCCTATTTGTAAAATCTATTTGTCTTATAAATCCATCCGTGTTCTCAACCCGTTGATGGAGCATTAACGCTGTAGTTGGGAGGGTAGTAATCAAAATGTATGTTTTTCTCTCCCTCTCTCTCTCTCTCTCTCTCTCAACATTAGAAATTCATTATTTATTAGGGTAGACACAACTAGTGACTCAAACCTCAAAGAGCATTTTTGGAAGCGGTAGCAGTTGTGCCGTACTAATTAATCAAGCATGTTAGCTAGATCGTTCCTCGCCCTGTGCCATGAAGGGCAGCGAGAACACAGGTTTTGTCTCAAATGGCACCCTTTTCACTTTATAGTGCATTACTTTTGAATAGGGTACCATTTGGGACAGAACCCGGCTCTTCGACCAGTCACCTTAATCAATGTGGGCTGCGGTATCGATGGAGACCCTTTCAAAGACATCCATACAGGTCCCAAGTCCTAAAGGCAGAGGAGCCCAGACTACCCAGGTGAAACAAACTCAATATTGAACAAACTATCTCAATGGTTCACTGAAAGTTTACATCACATAAGATATGACATTAAGCCTATAAGACACCGTCTTGAGAAACAAGTGCATGCACAAACACTTGTATGCACACACACGCACACAGACAGACAGACACTCAAATAGATGACTGGTGTGTAAAGAGAATTTGTTTGATGATTTACTTGGCAGTAATTTGTTTTACAAAAATGAAAAATAAAGTGCGAAATTAGCCATGTATTTTCTGCTTGCTTAGATTAGAGGTTTGAGTTTATAAAAGTATTTCCAGAAAGAGGGAGAGTAATTGACGTAGCTTTCGGGTTTATTTACGTAGCTTTCCTTTCAGTTTAGAAAGGATTGCATTTCGTGCCCTACCAAATAGCTAATGAACTGCGATGAAAAATGTACAACAAAGGAAAAAACAGGAATCAGGAGCAGCAATCTGTAAAGCAAGCGGTGATGATAATAATACACATCCTATTCCAGACATATACTTTGCAAATACGTTATTGATTTATTTTTAAGTGATGAGAAATGTGGGCTTGTATTTCAACCGGATGAAATTAACAAAAACAAACCACATCTCTAGAGCCAAACCAATAATGCTTCTCATCTATCCTTAATTACTAAACCTTCAATTATCATTAAGAGACTTGTCTGTCAAGCCATTTGTATGCAGAATGAAATAATACACTGTGTATAATATTTAAAACATTTCACAATGAAGGTATCCTACCCATTCACCTTGGCTGTAACTAAATGACAGATTCATAAATTAATAAACAGAAACATACAGGGCACACTTTCAATGGGGAAAGGGGGACATGCCCCTGGGCTCTGGCTGGGCCACTCAAGGACATTCAGAGAAGCCACTCCTGTGTAGTCAACTCCCTGACCAAGGCCCTTCATCCCCCAATTGTCAGTTTGGCTTGGTGACCAGGAAGAGTCTTAGTGGTTTCAAACTTTTTCCATTTTTTGGTACCCTTCCACAGATCTGTGCCTCGACATAACCCTGTCTCGGAACTGTACAAACAATTCCTTCGACCTCATTGCTTGGTTTTTGCTCTGACATGCACTGTCAATTGTGGGACCTTATATAGACAGGTTTGTGTCTTTCCAATTCATGTCCAAGCAATTGAATTTACCACAGGTGGATACATCTCACGGATGATCAACGGAAACAGGATGCACCTGAGCTCAATTTCGATTCTCAAAGCAAAGGGTCTAAGTAATTATGGAAACAAGGTATCTGTTTTTATATTGTAATACATTTGCAAAGATTTCTAAAAAGCTGTTTTTGCTTTGTCATTATGGGGCTTTGTGTGTAGATTGATAAGGGAAAAAAGTAACTGAATCCATTTTAGAATACTGCTGTAACATAACATATTGTGGAAAAAGTCAACATGTCTGAATACTTTTCCGATTACACTGTATATATGTAATCCGTTAACCGCTCACTCCTTCCGAGCTATTCCAGACTCTAGTAAATAAATTTGATTAAATGTCAACTTAAAATGAAAGGTTATCCAAAGAAGTTTGACGTTATGGGATGTGAACTTCAAAGAACACAAAATTATTTCAACAGTTTCTGCCTGTTATATTCCAGGACAAAATTAAAACCCAATCCCAAGGTTGTACCTATATGAATGTATCTGCATAGGCTATGTATTGACCAAATATGTATTGATCTTCTTTATGGAGGTCTGAGGGGGTATGTTGCTTTGCAAAACAGAGCAATGTCCCAAATGGCACCATAATTCCTAAATAGTGCACTACTTTTGACATGAGCCCTGATCAAAATAGTTGCATCATGTAGGGAATTGGCTGCTATGTGGGCCACTGCCCAGAACTGAGCTGCACAGCACCAAGCACTCCAGGGCTTTTGAATTAATTAACGCTACAACTAAACTGCTGCATCAACATAATCATGTATCAATTGGGGCAACAATTAAGTTAACATTGTTCTTTAAGGACACCATGCTGGGTTCATATTTCATTGTTCATACACACTTTGCAGGGAGGTATCATATTACATGGTTTGCTTGCTTTGCACAGTAGTTCAAAAAAATACAACGAATTTGGTAATACGTGTGAAAATGAGAGCCAGATAGAATCTTAATGGCTACATGGTTTGTGTACCCATCCTTTACGTATATTTCCTATTTCCTGATATTAGGCTGTGTAAGAACTTCCTTCCGCTCAACAAATGAACATTGATGAAACCAAAGTCCAAGGATACACGTGCACTATACGGTGCACTCAGAAACTTTTCAGACCCCTTGACTGTTTACACATTTTGTTACATTACAGCCTTTTTCTAATGGATTAGATATTACCCCTCCTCGTCAACCTACTCACAATACACCATAATGACAAAGCAAAACCCTTTTTCTTTTTACATTTTTGCTAATTTATAAAAAAAATGTATGAAGGCATTATCACATTTAAATATGTATTCAGACTCAGTACATTACAGCCTCGAGCCATCTTCGGTAAGACGCTACAAGCTTGGCAAACCTGTATTTGGGGAGTAGCTCCAATTATTCTCTGCAGATCATCTCAAGCTCTGTGAAGTTGTATGGGGAGGGCTGCTGCACTGCTATTTTCAGGTCTCTCCAGAGATGTTTGATCAGGTCCAAGTTCAGGTTCTGGCTGGGACACTCATGGACACTCATATACAGTACTTGTCCCGAAGCCACTCCTATGTTGTCTTGGCTGTGTGTTTAGGGTCATTGTCCTTATGGAAGGTGAACCTTTGCCCCAGTCTGAGGTCCTGAGCGTTCTGGAGCAGGTTTTCATCAAAGATCTCTCTGTACTTTGCTCCGTTCATCTTTACCTCAATCCTGACTAGTCTCCCAGTCCCTGCCGCTGAAAAACACCCCCACAGCATAAGGCTGCCACCACCATGCCTCACCGTAGTGATGGTGCCAGGTTTCCTCCAGACATGACGCTTGGCATTCAGGCCAAAGAGTTCAATCTTGGTTTCATCAGACCAGAGAATCTTCTTTCTCATGGTCTGAGAGTCTTTAGGTGCCAAACGGGCTGTCTGATTGGTGGAGTGCTGCAGAGATGGTTGTCATTCTGGAAGGTTCTCCCATGTCCACATAGGAACTCTAGAGCTCTTTCAGAGTGACCATTGGGTTCTTGGTCACCTCCCTGACCAAGGCCCTTCTCCCCGGATTGCTTATTTTGGCCGTACAGCCAGCTCCATTTAACAATGATGGAGGCCACTGTGTTCTTGGGGACCTTCAATGCTGCAGAAATGTTTTAGTACCCTTGCCCAGATCACTGCCTCAACACAATCCTGTCTCAGAGCTCTACATACAATTCCTTCGACTTCATGGCTTGGTTTTTGCTCTGACATGCACTGTCTACTGTGAGACCTTATATACTTGTAGACAGTTGTGTGCCTTTCCAAATCATGTCCAATCAATTGAATTCACCTCACGTGGACTCCAATCGAGTTGTAGAAATATCTGAAGGATGATCAATGGAAACAGGATGCACCTTAGCTCAGTTTCGAGTCTCATAGCAAAGGGTCTGAATACTTTCATAAATACATTTTTAAATTGGCCAACAATTCTAAGTACCTGTTTTCACTTTGTCTTTATACGGTATTGTGAGTAGATTGCTGAGGATATATTTTCATTTATAAAGCTGTAACATAAGAAAATGTGGAAAAAGTCAGCGCGTCTGAATACCTTCCGAAGGCACTGTATGTACAAAAGTACGTGGACACCCCTTCAAATTAGTGGATTTGGCTATATCAGCCACACCCATGGCTGACAGGTGTATAACATTGAGCACACAGCCATGCAATCTCCATAGAACATTGGCAGTAGAATGGCCTTACAGAAGAGCTCCGTGACATTCAATGTAGCACCGTCATATGATGCCAACTTTCAGTTCGTCAGATGTCTGCCCTGCTTGAGCTGCCCAAGTCAACTGCTGTTATCGTGAAGTGGAAACATCTAGGAGCAACAACGGCTCAGCCGCAAAGTGTTGGTCCAAATATGCTCACAGAACAGAGTGCTGAAGTGAAAATCATCTGTCCTTAGTTGCAACATTCACTACCGAGTTCCAAACTGCCTCTGGAAGCAATGTCAGCACAAAAACTGTTCCTCGGGAGCATCAAGAAAGCCTAAGATCACCATGCGCAATGCCAAGCGTCGGCTGGAGTGGTGAACTTCTTAAGGTATAGGGGGCAGCATTTTCACTTTTGGATAAATAGCGTGCCCAATTTCAACTTCCTGCTACTCATGCCAAGAAAATAAGATATGCATATTAGTACATTTGGATAGACAACACGCTGAAGTTTCTAAAACTGTTTGAATCATGTCTGTGAGTATAACAGAACTTATGTAGCAGGCAAAACCCAGAGGACTAACCGTTCAGAATTTTTGTTTTTTGAGGTCTCTGTCTGTTCAGTGTGATCTCATTGGGAAACAATATTTCTTAGGCACTTGTTTTCAGTTCCTACCGCTTCCACTGGATGTCACCAGTCTTTGCAATTTGGTTGAGGTTATTCCTTTGTGCAATGAAGAAGTACGGCCATCTAGGAAATGGGTAACACTGTTGAGAGTTGCGCAAGGCTTGAAAAGTAGCGTTAGCGTTCAATTTGATCGATTATTAACATTTAAAAATACCTAAAGTTGTAATACAAAAGTAGTTTGCAATGTTTTGGCAAAGTTTACAGGCAACTTTTGAGATATTTTGTAGTGCCGTTGCGCAATGTGGAAGCTGTTTTTTTCTGGATCAAACGCACCAAATAAATGGATATGTTGGATATATATGGACGGAGTTAATCGAACAAAAGGACCAATTGTGATGTTTATGGGACATATTGGAGTGCCAACAAAAGAAGCTCGTCAAAGGTAAGGGGTGTTTTATATTTTATTTCTGTGTTTTGTGTAGCGCCTACAGGGTTGAAATATGCTACTCTCTTTGTTTACTGTTGTGCTATCATCAGATAATAGCTTCTTATGCTTTCGCCGAAATTCACAACGAGTGTAGCTTTAATTTAGTATCTTAGATGTGTGATTTAATGAAAGTTTGATTTTTCTATCATTTTATTTGAATTTGCCGCACTGCATTTTCCCTTGCTTTTGGCCAAGTGGGACGCAAGCGTCCCCTATACCATAAGTAGTTTAAGAGTGACTCCGCCATTGGACTCTGGAGCAGTGGAAAAGCGTTCTCTGGAGTGATGAATCACGCTTCTTCATTTGGCAGTCCGACAGACAAATCTGGGTTTGCGGATCCCAGGAGAACGCTACCTGCCCGAATGTATAGTGCCAGCTGTAAAGTTTGGTGTCGGAGGAATAATGGTCTCTACAGCATACAATAACATTCTAGATGATTATTTACATCCAACTTTGTGGCAAAAGTTTGGAGAAGACCCTTTCCTGTTTCAGCATGAGAATGCACCCGTGCACAAAGCAAGGTCCATACATAAATGGTTTGTAGAGATCGGTGTGGAAGAACTTGACTGGCCTGCACAGAGCCCTGACCTCAACCCCATCGAACACCTTTGGGATGAATTGGAAAGCTGACTGCGAGCCAGGCCTAATCGGCCAAGATAAGTGCCCGACCTCACTAATGCTTTTGTGGCTGAATGGAAGCAAGTTCCCCCAGCAATGTTCCAACATCTAGTGGAAAGCCTTCACAGAGGAGTGAAGACTGTTATAGCAGGAAAGGGGGGACCAACTCCATATGAATGCTCATTGTTTTGGAATGAGATATTAGACTAGCAGGTGTCCACATACTTTTGGTAACATAGACCATAATGTACCTCTTCTGGAGCATGAAGAGGGATTTTACCTTCAGAAAAGAAACTCCATCCATCTTCAAAGATAGATTGTATGTCTAATGATAAAGACATTTAGGAATTGTGAAGCCGTTTATTCCTGAGTGCACTGACTATTCTTATCAGGGCTGCATACTCTATGTAATTACAACATGCTTCACCCTCAATAGAGTGCTTCACCCAACGTCATGTTGTATAAAGTCCCAGCTCAATAATTGCCAGCATTCAGCACACAAGACATACATCGCAGCTACAATAACCATCTGTCTTCATTGGACCAAGTTACCCCGAAACAACATGTGCATCTTTTGTGTATTCACAGAGATACAACACAAAGAGAAAGGGGGTTTCTTGTGACGTCCTTTCCCATCAACAGTTGACCAAATAAAAGTAATTTAAGGTGAAGACATGTCTACGTTATCGTCATTAGTCAACATACACAATTTATCTGAGCCAATGCTCACCGACTGATAAGGTCAAGTGTAAGACAATAAATACACACACACACACACACACACATGTATTACTATACTATACTTGTGAGGACTTTTTGGGAACCATCAATAGATTCTCGTTCAAAATCCTATTTTCCCAAACCCCCTTACCCTAATTCTAACCCTAAACCTAAACTTAACCCCTAAGCCTAAAATAACCTTTTTTCCTTTATAGGGCCGCCCAAATGTCCTCAGTTTGACAAACAAACACACACACAAACCGTCTGCAATTGGATCATTTAAAACTATCTTGTCAAAATAAATACGTTTTCCCAATAACATTGTTTCATCTTTGCACAGATCTGGTACACCCCCTCAGAGATGTTTCAATATTTAAATAGACAAAATACTTATCATCCTGCCTAGTGGGCCTAACGAGGAATTTTCTTCTCAGGATCCAACAGTTCTACGCAGAAGCCACGTTCAAAGGTACAGTGAAAGAGAACAGTCATTACCATTCAAAGTTCTCTCAGAAAACCACTTGTCATTTCATTGTGTTAAGCATATTTTACAGATGCAGTGTATTTCTTTTTTGTATTTCCTGCAAATCGTCCTTTGATGCTGAGTTCATTTTTGACAGGATGTTAACACACCTGGCTATCATGAAAGCAGGGTTTCTTGGTATGGGGCAGAGAGTATGCAGGCTATACATGAATACTGCTATTCCTTGGCTTTCAACCTGCATGTGATATCTCACTTTAGATGCCCTGAGGAAAATTTCAACCAAGAAATAATAATTTATTAGATAGACTTAGAGCCAATAAATAAAAACATTTAGCATCTGTCTGCAAAGTTTAGTTTAGTTAAATAAACATGATCTGGTTTGCAGAATAACTTGTGGCTTTTTATGTGGAAACACAAGTCAATATTTGACCTACACATTTTTTAAGTTTGATACACTTTGAATATGGATTCCTTCCCTGTATTAATGATCTTGACACAACTTTGAACCACTGTAAAAATAGAGATGGTAGAGCACACACAGTTGACACTTTTTTTCTGAATGAATATGGTGCTTAATCATCCATTTCGCCCATGTAAGCCCACATACTGCCCTCTTCATCTGTTTCAGGGTGCTTTGAAAGCCACATGAGTGAATGGCAAATTCTCTTACACATCTCAAAAAAGTAAATCCACAACCTTTTTAAATGAGTTTCACGTCTAACAGTGATCAATTGCAGCTAATCTTGTGAGGTCAATGTTGGCCAATACATGTATTTACTGTACCTTGTACAATACTAGTCAAAAGTTTGGACACACCGACTCATTCAAGAACTTTTCTTTATTTGTACTATTTTCTACATAGTGAAGGCATCAAAACAATGAAATAACACATATGGAATCATGTAGTAACCAAAAAAGTATAAAATATCAAAATATATTTTATATTTGAGATTCTTCAAAGTATCCACTCTTTACCTTGATGACAGATTTGCACACTCTTGGCATTCTCTCAACCAGGTTGATGAGGTAGTCACCTGGAATGCATTTCAATTAACAGGTGTGCCTTGTAAAATTTGTTGAATTTCTTTCCTTCTTAATGAGTTTGAGCGAATCAGTTGTGTTGTGACAAGGTAGAGGGTGGTATACAGAAGATAGCCCTATTTGGTAAAATACCAAGTCCATATTATGGCAAGAACAGCTCAAATAAGAGACAGAGACAGTAATAAGAGAAATGACAGTCCATCATGACTTTAAGACATGACGGTCAGTCAATTTGGACATTTTCAAGAACTTTTAACGTTTCTTCAAGTGCAGCCGCAAAAACCATCAACCACTATGATGAAACTGGGTGTTTTGAGGACTGCCACAGGAAAGGAAACCCCAGAGTTACCTTTGCTGCAGAGGATAAGTTAATTACCAGTCTCAGAAATTGCAGCCCAAATAAATGCTTCACAGAGTTCAAGTAACAGACAAGATCAACTGTTCCGAGGAGACTGTGTGAATCAGGCCTTCATGGCTGCAAAGAAACCATTACTAAAAGACACCAATAAGAAGAAGAGACTTGCGTGGCCCAAGAAACACTAGCAATGGACGTTAGACTGGTGGAAATCTGTCCTTTGGTCTGATGAGTCCAAATTTGTGAGACGCAGAGTAGGTGAACGGATGATCTCCGCATGTGTGGTTCCCACCGTGAAGCATGGAAGAGGAGGTGTGATGGTGTGGGGGTGCTTTGCTGGTGACACTGTCAGTGATTTATTTAGAATTCAAGGCACACTTAACCAGCATGAATTAGCATTCTGCAGCGATGCGCCATCCCATCTGGTTTGCGCTTAGTGGGACTATCATTTGTTTTTCAATGACCCAACACACCTCCAGGCTGTGTAAGGGCTATTTGACCAAGAAGGAGAGTGATGGAGTGCTGCATCAGATGACCTGGCCTCCACAATCACCCAACCTCAACCCAATTGAGATGGTTTGGGATCAGCTGGACCGCAGGGTGAAGGAAAAGCAGCCAACAAGTGCTCGGCATATGTGGGAACGCCTTCAAGACTGTTGGAAAAGCATTCCAGGTGACTACCTCGTGAAGCTGGTTTAGAGAATGTCAATAGTATGCAAAGCTATCATCAAGGGAAAGGGTGGCTACTTTGAAGAATCTCAAATAAAAAATGTATTTTGATTTGTTTAACACTTTTTTTGGTTAATACATGATTCCATATGTGTTATTTCATAGTTTTGATGTCTTCACTTCACTATTATTCTTTGATGTCTTCACTATTATTCCTTGAATGAGTAGGTGTGTCCAAACTTTTGACTTGTACTGTATATGTACCATCTAATTCAAGCATTTCGCTACACTCGCATTAACATCTGCTAACCATGTGTATGTGACAAATAAAATTAGATTTTTTAAAATTCATAATACAATGATGATTGACATCTAATTAAATAATTGAATGACATGATCAGTATGGAATTCACGGCTCCCTTATGAAGATGCTCTAACATCAATGTCATGAAGAAGAATGACAGCCATAATGCAGTCATCTGCCAACTGATAAAAAACATAGATTTTGTTATTCACCAAACAGGTGTTTGTGATTACAATGTTGCTTCCTGTAGGTGTTTTTATAATTACCTCTCCAAATTTACATTATAATGAACATCCTACCATTCCAAAATACTGTGTATGAACTGAATATAACCCATTTAATAATTAAATAAACAGTCCATACGGAAAGTATTCAGATCCATTGACTTTTTCCACATTTTGTTACATTACAGCCTTATTCTAAAATGTATTAAATCATTTATTTCCCTCATCAATCTACACACAATGTCCCATAACGACAAAGCAAAAACAGTTTATTTTTGCAAATGTATTGCCTAAAATGACATACCCAAATCTAACTGCCTGTAAATCAGGACCTGAAGCAAAGTTATGCATATTCTTGATACCAATTTGAAAGGAAACACTTTGTTTATCTAATATTCACCTACATAAATTTCATATTTCCACGAACTTTAAAGAAAAAACATTTCTTTAAAAACATTTTTGTATCATTATCTTTGAAATGCAAGAGAAATGCCATAAGGTATTATTCCAGCCAAGGTGCAATTTGGATTTTGGCCACTAGATGGCAGCTGTGTATATGCACAGTTTTAGATTGATCCAATGAACTACTGCATATCTGTTCAAAATGCAGTATCAAGACTGCCCAAATGTGCCTAATTTGTTTATTAATACAGTTAATTGTGCACTCTCCTCAAACAATATCATTGTATTATTTCACTCTAATAGCTACTTTAAATTGGACAGTGCAGTTAGATTAACTAGAATTTAAGCTTTCTGTTTATCAGATATGTCCTGGGATTTGTTTTTGTTACTTAAAACCTCATGCTAATCACATTAGCCCACGTTACCTCAACCGTCCTATGGGGGAGGGGGGGTGACACCGATCCCGTGGAGACTAAAAATTAAAAACAGAAAAATAAAATTCACATAAGTATTCAGACCCTTTTTTCAATACTTTGTTGAAGCACCTTTGGCCTTGAGTCTTCTTGGGTATGACGCTACAAGCTTAACACACAACTGTATTCGGGAAGTGTCTCCCATTTTTCTCTGCAGATCATCTCAAGCTCTGTCAGGTTGGATGGGGAGCATCGCTGTGCAGCTATTTTCAGGTCTTTCAAGAGATCAAATCAAATCAAATTTTATTGGTCACATACACATGGTTGGCAGATGTTAATGCGAGTGTAGCGAAATGTTTGTGCATCTAGTTCCGAGAGTGCAGTAACATCTAACAAGTAATCTAACAATTCCCCAACAGCTACCTAATACACACAAATCTAAAGGGGTGAATAAGAATATGTACATATAAAAATATGGATGTGCAATGGCCGAGCGGCATAGGCAATGTGCAAATGATGGTATAAAATACAGTATATACATATGATATGAATAATGTAAGATATGTAAACATTATTAACGTGGCATTATTTGAAGTGGCATTGTTTAAAGTGACTAGTGATCCATTTATTAAAATGGCCAGTGATTTGGGTCTCAATGTAGGCAGCAGCCTCTCTGAGTTAGTGATTGCTGTTTAGCAGTCTGATGGCCTTGAGATAGAAGCTATTTTTCAGTCTCTCGGTCCCAGCTTTGATGCACCTGTACTGACCTCGCCTTCTGGATGGTAGCTGGGCGAACAGGCAGTGGCTCGGGTGATTGTTGTCTTTGATGAACTTTTTGGCCTTCCTGTGACATCAGGTGCTGTAGGTGTCATGGAGGGCAGGTAGTTTGCCCCCGGCGATGCGTTGTGTAGACCGTACCACCCTCTGGAGAGCCTTGCGCTTGAGGGCGGTGCAGTTGCTGTACCAGGCTGTGATACAGCCTGACAGGATGCTCTAGATTGTGCGTCTGTAAACGTTTGTCAGGGATTTAGGTTCAGCCTCTTGCGGTTGAAAATGCACTTTTGTGCTTTCTTCGCCACGCTGTATGTGTGGGTGGACCATTTCAGTTTATCTGTGATGTTTACGCCAAGGAACTAAAAACGTTCCACCTTCTCCACTGCTGTCCCTTCGATGTGGATAGGGGTTGCTCCCTCTGCTGTTTCCTAAAGTCCACAATCATCTCCTTTGTTTTGTTGATGTTGAGTGAGAGGGTGTTTTCCTGACACCACACTCCCAGGACCCTCACCTCCTCCCTGTAGGCTGTCTCGCCGTTGTTGGTAATCAAGCCCACTACTGTTGTGTCGTCTGCAAACTTGATGATTGAGTTGGAGGCGTGCATGGCCACGTAGTCGTGGGTGAACAGGGAGTACAGGAGGGGGCTGAGCACACACCCTTGAGGGGCCCCAGTGTTGAGGGTCAGCGAAGTGGAAATGTTGTTTCCTACCTTCACCACTTGTGGTGCGGCCAATCATAAAGCCCCGGACCCACTTGTATAGGGCGGGGTTGAGACCCAGATGTTCGATCGTGTTCAATTCCTGCTCTGGCTGGGCCATTCAAGGACATTCGGAGACTTGTCCCAAAGCCACTGTTGTGTTGTCTTCGCTGTGTGCTTAGGGTCGTTGTCCTGTTGGAAGGTGAACCTTCACCCCATTCTGAGGTCCTGAGTGTTCTTGAGCAGGTTTTCTTTAATGATCTCTTTGTACTTTGCTCTGGTCATCATTCCCTTGATCCTGACTAGTCTCCCAGTCCCTGCCGCTGAAAAACATCCCCGCTGAAAAACAATTTTCTCCAGACGTGACACTTGGCATTCAAGCAAAAATAAGTTTAATATTGGTTTCACCAGACCAGAGAATCTTGTTTCTTATGGTCTGAGGGTCCTTTGGTGCCTTTTGGTAAACTCCAAGAGGGCTGTCATGTGCCTTTTACTGAGGAGTGGCTTCCGTCTGGCCACTACCCTAAAGGTCTGATTGGTGCAGAGATGGTTGTCCTTCTGGAAGGTTCTGCCATCTCAACAGAGGAACTCTGGAGCTCTGTCAGAGTGACCATTGGGTTCTTGGTCACCTCCCTGATCAAGTACCTTCTCCCTCGATTGCTCAGTTTGGCCGGGCGGCCAGCTCTAGCAAGAGTCTTGGTGGTTTCAAACTTCTTGGGGTTCTTCAATGCTGCAGAAATGTTTTAGCACCCTTTCTCAGATCTGTGCCTCGACACAATCCTGTATTGAAGCGCTACAGTTAATTCCTTCAACCTCATGGCTTGGTTTTTGCTCTGACATGCACTGTCAACTGTGGTGTCTTATATAGACAGGTGTGTGCCATTCCAAATCATGTCCAATCAATTGCATTTACCACAGATGGACTTCAATTTAGTTGTAGAAACATCTCAAGGATGATCAATGGAAACAGGATGCACCTGAGCTCAATTTCGAGTCTCATAGCGAAGCCTCTGAATACTTATGTAAATAAGGTATTTCTGTTTTTTATTTGTAATACATTTGTTTTCGCTTTGTCTTTATGGGGTATTATGTGTAGAGTGTTGAGAAATGCTTAATTTAATCCATTTTAGAATAAGGTAACGTAACAAACTGGAAAAAGTCAAGGGGTCTGAATACTTTCCAAATGCACTGTATATGAACTGAATATAATCAATTTAAATCTGTGAAATGTATATGAATATAATCCAAACAACTTCAGCGGCTCAAGAGCAAAGATGGTTAATCACTCTACCCAGAACCTTTCACAGATAGATAAATAAATAAATAAGCTTGGTTTCTGCCAGGTGCTTATGTATGAAGAATAATTACAGTTGCCAAGCTTCGCTCACCATGTAACACAGTGTTGAGACACTCCCATGGAGGTTAACAAATGAGAACAAGGTACCGTAAGAACCTGTTTCATGTCTGGGGATAGGATAATAATGATAAAATATGTTTCGCTTGTGTATTTGTGCCATATTCCCATATACTGGATGTCTTACCTCAGGGTCAAGGAATATGCCTGGAACTAATTTAAATTGGTTGCAAGTGACATATGTTTGGGATACCTCCTAGATAAGGCACCTATTTAATATACTTTTTTATATAAAATTAACATAAACCCCTTGTATATCAAATCCAAACATGATTATAGTCTGTTTATCTTAGTTTGATAGGGTATTCTAGAAACAGTTTATGCACACAATGTAAGCCCACAGATATAAATATCAGCAAATATGCAAGAAAAGCTTTCAGTTATACTGTATTCTACCTTGTAAGGCAGTCAACACTCAACAGAGGATTTTTGTCTGCATAGTCCCTTATACATTTGCCCACAAATTAGTCCCCAAAGATCTAAAAGTGTGTATTGATATTTTGGTGGTAGACAATGAAATAAATAAGTGATTAAATTAGTGGGCTCCTGCTCTGTCCCTCTTGGCCTCCCTAAGGGGTGATGAGCCTTTCAAAACGCAGTGTTTATTCTGCACTAGGAATCAATGCTATGGCTCCTTTTACTGTGCTAACAACCTGAACAATTGGCTAATTTAAAAAGTTTGATGTGTAACTTTTATTCACCCCTTGATATCCAAATCAGGCGATGGTCCCTGTACATCAACCTCGTTAATACATTGTTATCCAATATGCCCCTTTAATAATATAAATCCATTTCTGTACAGAAAACTTGAGATAAAACAAATGCATGTGAACAATTGTGAAACTAGATTACTTTGTTATTTTGAAGGGAAACAAAGTTTAGTATGTTATGCAATGTAATGTTTGTAAAGTGGCCGCTTTTAGTTTAGTTTAGTTCCTGATGAGTTATCGCATGACTATGGATGTCAGTCCTACTATCAATGTTTGAACAGCCTCACTTAGGCCGAGCCATATCATACGCTTGGTTGGTGACATGAAAAATGTGTTTCTTTCTAAGTCTCTAAAACGCCCAGAGTTGTTAGGCCCAGAGTTTTTCTAGACCACGAGACATGCACATTAAAACTCTGGTCCCCAGTTATGATGTATCACATTAACTGCATTTTGTGTTTTGGTGAATGAATGGCTTGCAGGCATGCAGGCATTGAGTGATTTGATGATAAGTGATTTGATGATGAGTGATTTGATGATGAGTGATTTGATGATGAGTGATTTGATGGGAAGAATTAAATATTTATGATTTAATCATTGTGTTTTGGAGTAACAACTGCACGTCTGTGGAAAAGTGAAACATACTGTCAGTGCATCAAATGAAGGATTGGTCTGATAGAGCCTCACACCTATCTCACATGCACAATATTGTCCACTGCTCTGATACTGTATAACACCACCACAGGCTATTCCTTCACAGCCCCAAAGCATGATGTTTCCACCCCCATGCTTCACAGTAGGTATGGTGTTCTTTGGATGCAACTCGGCATTCTTTGTCCTCCAAACACGACGAGTTGAGTTTTCCAAAAAGTTATATTTTGGTTTCATCTGACCATATGACATTCTCCCAATCTTCTTCTGGATCATCCAAATGCTCTCTAGCAAACTTCAGACGGGACTGGACATGTACTGGCTTAAGCAGGGGGACACGTCTGGCACTGCAGGATTTGAGTCCCAGGCGGCGTAGTGTGTTACTGATGGTAGGCTTTGTTACTTTGGTCCCTGCTCTCTGCAGGTCATTCACTAGGTCCCCCCGTGTGGTTCTGGGATTTTTGCTCACCGTTCTTGTGATCATTTTGACCCCACGGGGTGAAATCTTGCGTGGAGCCCCAGATCGAGGGAGATTATCAGTGGTCTTGTATGTCTTCCATTTCCTAATAATTGCTCCCACAGTTAATTGCTTCAAACCAAGCTGCTTACCTATTGCAGATTCATTCTTCCCAACCTGGTGCAGGTCTACAATGTTGTTTCTGGTGTCCTTTGACAGCTCTTTGGTCTTGGCCATAGTGGAGTTTGGAGTGTGACTGTTTGAGGTTGTGAACAGGTGTCTTTTATACTGATAACAAGTTCAAACAGGTGCCATTAATACAGGTAACGAGTGGAGGACAGAGGAGCCTCTTAAAGAAGAAGTTACAGGTCTGTGAGAGCCAGAAATCTTGCTTGTTTGTAGGGGACCGAATACTTAATTTCCACCATAATTTGCAAATAAATTCATTAAAAATCCTACAATGTGATTTTCTGGAGATTTTTTTTTCTCATTTTGTCTGTCATAGTTGAAGTGTACCTATGATGAAAATTACAGGCCTCTCATCTTTTTAAGTGGGATAACTTGCACAATTGGTGGCTGACTAAATACTATTTTGCCCCACTGTACTCTTCCTGGGGTCCACAAAAAAAACACAAAACATGACAAGTAACAAAACACTGATACACTGATAGACAGTCACACAAATTGTAAATACAAAGATATACGAACAATACAATTAAAAACAATACAAACAATACAACAAAAGCATTTGTGTTTTATTTATTTTTATTTATTTCACCTTTATTTAACCAGATAGGCCAGTTGAGAACAAGCTCTCTTTACAACTGCGACCTGGCCAAGATAAAGCAAAGCAGTGTGACACAAACAACAACACAGAGTTACACATGGAATAAACAAATGTACAATAACACAATAGAAAAAAATCTGTATACAGTGTGTGCAAATGAGGTAAGATTAGGGAGGTAAGGCAAAAAATAGGCCATAGTGGCAAAGTAATTACAATTTAGCAACTAAACACTGGTGTGATAGATGTGCAGAAGATGAATGTGCAAGTAGAGATACTGGGCTGCAAAGGAGCAAAAAATAAAATAAATAACAATATGGGGATGAGGTAGTTGGATGGGCTATTTACAGATGGGCTATGTATAGGTGCAGTGATCTGTGAGCTGCTCTAACAGCTGATGCTAAAAGTTAGTGAGGGAGATATGAGTCTCCAGCTTCAGTGATTTTTGCAATTCGTTCCAGTCATTGGCAGCAGAGAACTGGAAGGAAAGGCAGCCAAAAGAGGAATAGGCTTTGGGTGCGTGCACGTGTGTGTGTGTGTGTGTGTGTGTGTGTGTGTGTGTGTGTGTGTGTGTGTGTGTGTGTGTGTGTGTGTGTGTGTGTGTGTGTGCGCGCGTGTCCACTCACAGTCCCCACCGTTCCATGAGATATTTTAAAACACATTTTTTGGTGTCTTGGTGTTTTCTTGAGAAATTGGAGATGGGAGTTCCATGCGATCATGGCTCTGCAGTGAATTCGTTTTGGACGCTGGGACTGTGAAGAGACTGCTGGCGGCATGTTTTGTGAGGTGTTTGATGAGTAACATTTGCTGGATGTTCTTTGATTATGCAGACAATCTGGCATTTTCATCACAGTAATAGTTCTCATAAAAACTAGAAGAAATGCAGTTAATCTCTCGTCAACCCTCCACCAGGAAAGACTGGCATTCATGTTGTTAATGTTAGTTTTGTATGTGTTAGGCAAGGTGTGCTGCTCTTTCTTTGCTGTACTTGACCATATTACTGGACAGTAGTCAAGATGGGACAAGACAAGAGCCTTAAAAACTAGTACAGTTGATTTTTGTGTGAAAACGCAGAACATCTTTCTATAACAGACATACCCGTCCCCATCTTCACAACAACTTTGTCAATTTGACATGGCCTTGATAATTGATCAGCCAATGTTATGCTTAGGAGTTTAGCCTTCTCAACTTGCTCAATGGTCACACCCTTTATGCACAACTCCTGTTGAGGCTTAGGTCTCAGAGAATGTTTTGAACGAAATACAATGCCTTTAGTTTTAGATGCATTTAACACCAGTTTATTGTTAATTACCTATTCTGGTACTGACTGTAACACCTTATTTAGAATGTCAGTGAGCTCACTGACTTTGGGTGCTGACATGTAGAGTGTGGAATTATAGTCATTCTAGCTTTGTGTAAGACCAGTGGCAAATAATTTGTAAAAAAAATAAAGAGTAACGGCCCAAGGCAACTGCCCTGAGGGACACCACATTGTACATATCTGATGTTAGAGAAGCTTCCATTGAAGAACACTCTGAGTTCTGTTGGATAAATAACTCTCCAACAATGTGATGGCAGGTGTTGTAAAGCCATAGCAAGTGAGTTACTTCAATAATAATTTATGATCAAAACAATTAATTAAAGGCTGCACAAAAATTTAACAATACAGCTCCAACTATCATCTTATTATCCATTTATTTTAACCGGTCATCTGAGTCAGTGCAGTAAAAGTTGAGTGTCCATGCTGAAAGTCAGTAGTTAACTTGTTCTGTGGAACAGCGTTGTATTTGGTCTAAGAACAATTTACAGTGCCTTGCGAAAGTATTCAGCCCCCTTGAACTTTGCGACCTTTTGCCACATTTCAGGCTTCAAACATAAATCTATAAAACTGTATTTTTTTGTGAAGAATCAACAACAAGTGGAGCACAATCATGAAGTGGAACGACATTTATTGGATATTTCAAACTTTTTTAACAGATCAAAAACTGAAAAATTGGGCGTGCAAAATTATTCAGCCCCTTTACTTTCAGTGCAGCAAACTCTCTCCAGAAGTTCAGTGAGGATCTCTGAATGATCCAATGTTGACCTAAATGACTAATGATGATAAATACAATCCACCTGTGTGTAATCAAGTCTCCGTATAAATGCACCTGCACTGTGATAGTCTCAGAGGTCCGTTAAAAGCGCAGAGAGCATCATGAAGAACAAGGAACACACCAGGCAGGTCCGAGATACTGTTGTGAAGAAGTTTAAAGCCGGATTTGGATGCAAAAAGATTTCCCAAGCTTTAAACATCCCAAGGAGCACTGTGCAAGCGATAATGTTGAAATGGAAGGACTATCAGACCACTGCAAATCTACCAAGACCTGGCCGTCCCTCTAAACTTTCAGCTCATACAAGGAGAAGACTGATCAGAGATGCAGCCAAGAGGCCCATGATCACTCTGGATGAACTGCAGAGATCTACAGCTGAGGTGGGAGTCTCTGTCCATAGGACAACAATCAGTCGTATATTGCACAAATCTGGCCTTTATGGAAGAGTGGCAAGAAGAAAGCCATTTCTTAAAGATATCCATAAAAAGTGTTGTTTAAAGTTTGCCACAAGCCACCTGGGAGACACACCAAACAAGTGGACGAAGGTGCTCTGGTCAGATGAAACCAAAATTGAACTTTTTGGCAACAATGCAAAACGTTATGTTTGGCGTAAAAGCAACACAGCTGAACACACCATCCCCACTGTCAAACATGGTGGTGGCAGCATCATGGGTTGGGCCTGCTTTTCTTCAGCAGGGACAGGGAAGATGATTAAAATTGATGGGAAGATGGATGGAGCCAAATACAGGACCATTCTGGAAGAAAACCTGATGGAGTCTGCAAAAGACCTGAGACTGGGACGGAGATTTGTCTTCCAACAAGACAATGATCCAAAACATAAAGCAAAATCTACAATGGAATGGTTCAAAAATAAACATATCCAGGTGTTAGAATGGCCAAGTCAAAGTCCAGACCTGAATCCAATCGAGAATCTGTGGAAAGAACTGAAAACTGCTGTTCACAAATGCTCTCCATCCAACCTCACTGAGCTCGAGCTGTTTTGCAAGGAGGAATGGGAAAAAATTTCAGTCTCTCGATGTGCAAAACTGATAGAGACATACCCCAAGCGACTTACAGCTGTAATCGCAGCAAAAGGTGGCGCTACAAAGTATTAACTTAAGGGGGCTGAATAATTTTGCACGCCCAATTTTTCAGTTTTTGATTTGATAAAAAAGTTTGAAATATCCAATTAATGTCGTTCCACTTCATGATTGTGTCCCACTTGTTGTTGATTCTTCACAAAAAAATACAGTTTTATATCTTTACGTTTGAAGCCTGAAATGTGGCAAAAGGTCGCAAAGTTCAAGGGGGCCGAATACTTTCGCAAGGCACTGTATTTCAGAGTAAAACAGTGATTGACCAGAGTACACCACAGGCAATGGAACGATGAGGCTACATGAATCCAGAGCTGTCAGGTGATGGACAGATTCGCCAAGGATATATTTACAGCTGTCGTACATGCAACAGCATGCCACTGCACTGTTCTTATGCCTTGAAGGCACAAACTGTCATGTGACGTCCGTTGTATATATATATTTTTTTACATCAACACTGGTTAGGATATGTCCTCTGGTTATACTTATGTACAGTCACCCATTGAACTATTGGTGTCACGATGAAAAGACATGCTATTATACCAAATATGTGTTGTAGTACTACTTTACTTTGAATTGATTGATTGAAACCAAGCGCCTTGCCTTATCATGCATATGTTAAATAGCCGTAGTTCATGACATTAAGTAAAGTAACCTCTGGCTAACTAACCCAAACCAACAGGAGATTTTGTTCATGGGGAGAACACATGTTGCCTTAAGACCTTAACTCCACACTGTAGGGAAGCAAAATGACCTGTGCCCTCCTTGCGTCCAGATTTAGGAAATTCTATCAGAGGTCATCTTTCCCAGGATGGGGTGTAAGATAATAGACTTAGAGGGGCCAACTGTTCAAACGAGAAACAGAACCAACCTGGACCAGGAAATAAATCTAGTCCAAGGGGGACAAGCCCCCGCACACTCACATACAAGTAGAACTCATATCACAAAGAATCGGCAATATACAGTTTCAAATGCATATACAGTTTCTTTAAACACACAATTGGCGGCTGCTCCATTTGAACTCTGGACATTTGATTTACAAGACTTGTCAGGTTATCAGAGATGACAGGAAATGATGGCTGACAGAATCAAAAGAGCCTGGTGGATTAAGGGCTGTTTGGTTTTACCTACCTCCCTCTCGACCTCCTCATTGCTCCGAGTCAGAGGTGTATGTTATTACAGGGAGGCCCGCTGGGCCTGCTTGTCTTGGCTTACATATATCACTGGCATTTCCTCCATGTACAATATATACGTTTTTCCACTCAGAGAGAGGTTTGGCGCAGTGCCATCATCTTACATTAAGGTGCATTGACTTGTGCATTTGTGCTGCGTTAAGGTTAATAGATTCT
The DNA here is from genome assembly GCF_045791955.1 of Oncorhynchus clarkii lewisi. NCBI lineage: Eukaryota > Metazoa > Chordata > Actinopteri > Salmoniformes > Salmonidae > Oncorhynchus > Oncorhynchus clarkii. Next base: position 29,637,278 of record NC_092165.1, read on the forward strand.
GCTTAAGATGGGCTTTGGTAAACCGCTCCGTCGAACATGTGGCGATCGCTGTTAATCACATCAGATGGTTGTTGTGTATTAAGCGGTGAGGTCAGGGAATGCTATAGTATTGAGGAAATACAGTCCAAATGTATTCACTCTTAGTTAACAATCTTAAGCAACCATATGCCATACCGTCAGCCAACGAAGCTTATTACCATCAACAAATACTGAATTCAAGGTGTCAACTATTTTAGTAAATTCAAGTACAGCACACTGCGGGCACGCCTTGGGTGGATATACTGCAAGTATAGCAACTCGCTACAACTACTTATGCTCAGTTAAATAATGATTTGTGAAAGTTGCTATGCTGGAAACTCCAAAAAATGTATCTCAGGGAGATCCAGCCAACATACTAACACATACTAACAGACTCACGGCCAGCCCACTCATTAGACAGGATTAGGCGGGCCGCCTTTGGCGGGAGATTGAGGAGGGTGGTATTTTCTAAACTAAACTGATGCACCTCCAACAACAACACATAAAACCTCACATAATCCTGCCCAAAAACAATGACAATTTCTCTCAATCAGTGGCATATGGGCTTTTTAGGTGAGCGCTGATGGCGCCCTTTGATAAGCATTGCCCACTTTGTCAATGGCAGGGGTGCAAAATATTGTGTATGTCCGTTCCCAGCGCGCCTCTCCAGGGTAGTGCTGGAGAGATGCATCTCTGCAGCGCTCCACCAACATACCTTCATAAAAATGATCTAACATAAATGATATCATAGAAAGAGTATGTGGCCTTTTCTGTAGCCTACAGGCTGGAGATAAAATGTATGACAATGTAATGAGACTGACACTTTTAACATCATGCAGGTTTCTCTGATCAAATAGGCTAACCTAAATGGTGCTCAATCAAATTTGTATTTTATTTTACCAGGTAAGTTGACTGAGACCACATTCTCATTTGCAGCAACGACCTGGGGAATAGTTACAGGGGAGAGGAGGGGGATGAATGATCCAATTGTAAACTGGGGATTATTAGGTGACCATGACAGTTTGAGAATTTAGCCAGGGTTAACTAACACCCCTACTCTTACGATAAGTGCCATGGGATCTTTAATAACCTCAGAGAGTCAGGACACCCATTTAACATCCCATCCGAAAGACAGCACCCTACACAGGGCAGTGTCCCCAGTCACTGCCCTAGGGCATTGGGATATTTATTAGACCAGAAGAAAGAGTGCCTCCTACTGGCCCTACAACACCACTTCCAGCAGCATCTGGTCTCCCATCCAGGGACTGACCAGGACCAACCCTGCTTAGCTTCAGAAGCAAGCCAGCAGCGGTATGCAAGGTGGTATGCTGCTGGCAAATAAAACATTTGCTGTCATGTTAACAAAATGGAATGGACAATTGCAACTGTTTACCAGGAGTTTCACCCCATTGCCAGTGGTTTCAAGTTTGTATCCGTCAATTTTTGACAAGCTAATCGTAGTAAAAAAAATACTTCTGCATTTCCCAGTGTGTGAACACATTGCAAATAGGCTCGTGATAAATCCTGATAAAGTTAGGTAGCTGATATTCAGAGCTTAAATAGCCAAATTGATTAGGCACAGGAATCAGGACTAATAAAGCCAATGCAATTACCTGTTTTACAAACCGTGGGCCTACCACATGGGTGGGCATTCATAAAATTCAATTGCATGTTAACATGGTAGGCTACACCCCAGTAAGCACGAGCCAATGTCTTTAGGACATCTTTTTATTTGTCCTGTTGGGACGGTGTTTTTTTGTTTGTTTTACAAATGGTAAGCTTACCATATAGATGGGCATTCATAAAAATGTATTTCAGACAACACTGTAGGCTACACCTCAGTAAGTACGGACCGACGCCGATGTCTTTCGTGCATATTTTTTTGTTGCAGGTCCAGACTGGCCATAGACATCAATGTTTGGTTCAGATTTTGTTTGGTCTGGACCAGCCTTGATTTGGCCCAAACATACAGTGGGGCAAAAAAGTATTTAGTCAGCCACCAATTGTGCAAGTTCTCCCACTTAAAAAGATGAGAGAGGCCTGTAATTTTCATCATAGGTACACTTCAACTATGACAGACAAAATGAGAGAAAAAAATTAAGTACAGTGAGCAAAAATCCCAGAACCACACAGAGGGACCTAATGAATGACCTTAGGAGAGCTGGGACGAAAGTAACAAAGCTTACCATCAGTAACACACTACGCCACCAGGGACTCAAATCCTGCAGTGCCAGACGTGTCCCCCTGCTTAAGCCAGTACATGTCCAGACCCGTCTGAAGTTTGCTAGAGAGCATTTGGATGATCCAGAAGAAGATTGGGAGAATGTCATATGGTCAGATGAAACCAAAATATAACTTTTTGGTAAAAACTCAACTCGTCGTGTTTGTAGGACAAAGACTGCTGAGTTGCATGCAAAGAACACCATAACTAAGGGCTGTTTTTCTGCAAAGGGACCAGGACGACATATCCGTGTAAAGGAAAGAATGAATGGGGCCATGTATCGTGATATTTTGAGTGAAAACCTCCTTCCAACAGCAAGGGCATTGAAGATGAAATGTGGCTGGGTCTTTCAGCATGACAATGATCCCAAACACACCGCCTGGGCAACAAAGGAGTGGCTTCGTAAGAAGCAATTCAAGGGCCTGGAGTGGCCTAGCCAGTCTCCAGATCTCAACCCCATAGAAAATCTTTGGAGGGAGTTGAAAGTCCGTGTTGCCCAGCAACAGCCCCAAAACATCACTGCTCTAGAGGAGATTTGCATAGAGGAATGGGCCAAAATACCAGCAACAGTGTGTGACCTTGTGAAGACTTAAAGAAAACGTTTGACCTCTGTCATTGCCAACAAAGGGTATATAACAAAGTATTGAGATAAACTTTGGTAATGACCAAATACTTATTTTCCACCATAATTTGCAAATAAATTCATTAAAAATCCTACAATGTAATTTTCTGTTTTTTTTTCTCATTTTGTCTGTCATAGTTTAAGTGTACCTATGATGAAAATTACAGGCCTCTCATCTTTTTAAGTGGGAGAACTTGCACAATTGGTGGCCCCACTGTAGATGTCTATAAATTACCTATTTTCAACTTTCATTCAGAACCAAAAATGAGCCTGTTTTCAACATCCGTAAAATACATATTTTGCAACGTCCTGGAATATGTTGCTTACTGGGACTATTCTAGGTTTGTGGGGGAAAGCATTTTTTGGTCTTGTCTATGGCAGCAGAATGGCACAGACCGGCCCTGAACAGACTGATCAATTCTCCGAACATCCTTGACTTAACATCATATTGTAGAACTAACTTCTCTAGTAGTGGGTTTTCCAGAGGATTTGTCCTTGTGTAACGTTTACTACATAAGTCCTCTTTGTCTTACAACCATGTGATTAAAAAAAAGTGTGTTTTAAATTAAACAAATGGCAGATAATTGCTATACATATTGTCAGTATACTAGTTCAAATCAAGTTTTAATTTCTCTATCCCCAAAGATAACGACTTGGGCTTTAACAGATGAACACTGAACAGGCTATTACTTACTACGGTATAGAAACATACTATAATGCTTTAAACTGATTAGTCTTGATGCAAAAAAAATTGAACGTAAAAATGCTAAATTATGTACAGTAGTTAAAATATATTACTTAGTAGCAGAAATGATCTAAGGGGTTAATGAACTGAATATGGTAGTTAAGCTCAGTGAAAACACACTCAGTCATGTTGCGGTGATGTCGAGTTCACGAGGAGCTCAATTAAGAATACACTTATAGCAGTCACACAATCACAGAAACGCTGCAATCTCATACATGGAAAAATAAGCCAAGTAACGTAATTGACCCTTCAACCCTGAATATCCACTTAATGAAATATAGTTACAGGGAAAAGGGAGACTACAGGACATACTTGTTCGATCATGTCCACTCACTAAAATCAGTTCATCCAAAAGTATGCTTCATTTGAACTACTACAGAGATCTGGAATCATTTACTTTCATCACGAGGGGAGAAAAAAAGTGCATTAAATGTATGACATATGGTGAAATATATTACTTTCACGAGTTATTGATGGGGCACTTGGCTTGATCATAACTTCACCTTTTGCTTTAAAAGGCAATGCTTTCTATGAATTTGATCAACACTAGATTAATTGTGTTTACTGAAAATACATACGCCATCTGCTAAAACTGAGAGGTTTAAAGTGAGATGTGTGAAGAAAATATGTTAGATGAAAGCTATGACAACAGTAACTGTATTTTACTGAACCACAATATTACGCTTTTTATGTATATTGTTGTCCTAATAACTGAGACAACTCTATACGAGTTTTAAATTGAAATGGTCTAAAATATAAGGTTTGATTTATGTCACTGTAACAATAACCGTACAGTACAGTGCCATAGAGATGGTACTCCTAGATGTACATATAGGACATGGGAACAAGTAAATTACAGGATATCTAAGAGAGTACCTGTAATATCACTGCTATATTACCGTGTTAGTTACTTCCCATCTCAGTGTGTGAGTAATGGTGGTTAGCCTCTGGGGTTCAAGAGACCATTACAGATGTGCCTTTAAAAGACATCTGCTGACAGGCTCTCCAAGATGCATTTAACCTCTAGATCAGTCTGACCATTTCATAAAGTAACTACAAGTGGGGTAAAAGGTAAGGCTCTTATACTGTCATCCATTCATCAGTGATATATGATAAGGGTTTCCTAGAGTGCCTTTCGGTCTGAGAAAGGCTGCTCCAATCCTCATCCAGGTCTTGAGTGCCGGTTGAGTGCAGCTGATTTCTGCTGTAATCAGAAACATCAGGTTCACTGTGATGAGGGAGGAATCAATGTTTGAAATACAAATGGAATTCATTCCATTCCATCAAATGGAATTCATTGTATGTGGGGAAGCATGGCCGCATTTCCTCTAGGCGTATGGCCTAGTGCACTAATTTATTGACTGATTTTTTATTTTTTTTATAATAAAATAATTGTGACTTATCAGGGGGTCCCCCTTCTTCCCAGGGCTATGTGGGGAAGATCTATTATTGACAAGACAGTAGTAAGATAATGTTACCAGATGTATCTTCTATGACCCAAACCATGTGTTCCTGCTCTTTTTATTTCAGAAACAAGATGTCAAAAGGTTTATCAGTTTGTTCTCCGGACAAAAGACTGAGAAAGTATAGACTTTATAACCGATGTGTTGCTTTTGCAGTGTTCCGTAAATTACATTCAGTTTGCTCTGCAAGGTACAGTAGGGTTATCAGTACATTCCCCAACATTAATACTGAGAATGGAAATATGCATTGTTAAACATTTGCTTGCACTGCATTTCCAGACAGCTAACGACCACTAAGACATTCTCCGTTCTGTCAGTTGACAGCTCTGTTACTGTTTATCACAAAGTGTGTAAGGGTGGCGCAGGGGAGGACTTACTCTCCCCGCTAATGGGGCTTGGATTTCTGGAAGATGGTTCATATCTGATAATTGTGCCTCTGGAAACCTGGGCAAGGGGCTGGGCCTGGATGTGGAGCAGTCTACCCCTCTCCTTCCACTGGCTTAGGGGGCTTGATTAGAATTCACCCTGGCCGGTGTTTGGGAGCTGCACTTGTGTTTCACACAGCTCTGATTAAGGGCTTCTGTCACACACAAGTACACACACGCATGCACGCTCACACACACACACACACACACGTGGGTTACAGAAAAAAATAAGTAAATAAATAAAATTGTAGCCTCAACATCCTCTCACTCCTTGCGTGTGGCCTTACATGAATGCACCTGGTGCTGAGGACAGACAGAGAGTGAGAGAGGAGCCTTGGGTACCGTTGATTGCAAATATGGAGGCCTTTTACATTTAAGTAAAATGTAAGTTAGAGAGTACAGTGGTGGAAAAAGTACACAATTGAGCAAAAGTAAACATACCTGTATAGAAAATGACTCTAGTAAAAGTGAACGTCACCAAGTAAAATACTACTTGAGTAAAAGTCTAAATGTATCTGGTGTTATTAAATTTACTGAAGTATCAAAAGTAAATGTAATTGACAAAATATACATCAGTATAGGAAAGTAAATGCTATAAATAATTTCAGACTCCTTATATTAAGCCTCCTTACATCCCAAACATGCTCAATTGGTTACATGTCTGGTGCGTATGCAGACCATGGAAGAACTGGGACATTTTCAGCTTCCCAGAATTGTGTGCAGATTTTTGCGACATCGAGCAGTGCATTATCATGCTGAAACATAAGGTGATGGAGGTGAATGAATGAAACAACAATGGGCCTCAGGATCTCAGCATGATATCTCTGTGCATTCAAATACTCATCGATAAAATGCAATTGTGTTTGTTGTCCATAACTTATGCCTGCCTGCCCATACCATAACCCCACCGCCACCATAGGGCACTCTGTTCACAACGTTGACATCAGCAAACCGCTCGCACACACAACACCATACATGCTGTCTGCCATCTGCCCAGTACCGTTGAAACTCAGATTAATCTCCGAAGAGCACCCTGCTCCAACGTGCCAGAGGCCATCAGAGGTGAGCATTTTCCCACAGAAGACGGTTATGACGCCAAACTGCAGTCAGGTCAAGACCATGGTGAGGATGAGGAGCACGCAGCCAAGCTTCCCCGAGACGGTTTCTGACAGTTTGTGCAGAAATTCTTTGGTTGTGCAAACCCATAGTATCATCAGCTGTCTGTGTGGCTGGTCTCAGACAATCTCGCAGATGAAGAAGCTGGATGTGGAGGTCCTGGGATGGCGTGGTTGCGTGTGGTCTACAGTTGTGAGGCCAGTTGGATGTACTGACAAATTCTCTAAAACAACTTTGGAGGTGGCTTATGGTGGAGAAATGAACATTCAATTCTCTGGCAACATCTCTGGTGGACATTACTGCAGTCATCCAATTGCACGCTCCCTCAAAACTTGAGACATCTGTGGCAATGTGTTGTGTGACTAAACTGCACATTTAAGAGTGGCCTTTTATTGTTCCCAGCACAAGATGCTCCTGTGTAAACAAATGTATGCACACAATTTGAGATAAATAAGCTTTTTGTGCATATGGCCAATTTCTGGGATCTTTTATTTCAGCTCATGAAACATGGGAGCAACACTTTACATGTTGCATTTATATTTTTTGTTCAGTATTATTTACGGATAGCCATGCGACATACTCCAAAACTCAGGCATCATTTACAAACAAAGCATTTGTGTTTAGTGAGTTTTCCAGATCAGTGGCAGTAGGGATGATCATGTGTTCTCTTGATAAGTGTGTGATTTGGACCATTTATCTGTTCTGCTAAGCATTCTAAATGTAACAAGTACTTTTGGGTGTCAGGGAAAATGTATGGGAGGAGCAGAAACCCGAAGACACTCGGCCCTCCGTCCAATGAGTTTGACACGTGTGACCTACAGCTGAAGTCAGAAGTTTACATACACCGTAGCCAAATACATTTAAACTCAGTTTTCACAATTCCTGACATTTAATCCTAGCAAAAAAATCCCATTTGGAAGACCCATTTGCGACCAACCTTTAACTTCCTGACTGATGTCTTGAGATGTTGCTTCAATATATCCACAGAATTTTCCTACTTCATGATGCCATCTATTTTGGGAAGTGCCCCAGTCCCTCCTGCAGCAAAGCACCCCCACAACATGATGCTGTCACCCCCGTGCTTCACGGTTGGGATGGTGTTCGTCGGCTTGCAAGCCTCCCCCTTTTTCATCCAAACATATCAATGGTTATTATGGCCAACAGTTCTATTTTTGTTTCACCAGACCAGTGGACATTCCTCCAAAAAGTATGATCTTTGTCCTCATGTGCAGTTCCAAACCGTAGTCTGGCTTTTTTATGCCGGATGTGGAGCAGTGGCTTCTTCCTTGCTGTGCGGCCTTTAAGGTTATGTAGATATTGGACTCGTTTTACTGTGGATATAGTGTATTTTGTACCTGTTTCCTCCAGCATCTTCACAAAGTCCTTTGCTGTTGTTCTGGGATTGATTTGCACTTTTCGCACCAAAGTACGTTCATCTCAAGGAGACAGAACAATTCTCCATCCTGAGCGGTATGACAGCTGAGTGGTCCCATGGTGTTTATACTGTACTTGCGTACTATTGTTTGTACAGATGAACATGGCACCTTCAGGCATTTGTAAATTGCTCCCAAGGATGAACCAGACTTGTGGAGGTCTACATTTTTATTTCTGAGGTCTGGGCTGATTTCTTTTGATTTTCCCATGATGTCAAGCAAAGAGGCACTGAGTTTGAAGGTTGGCCTTGAAATGCATTCACGGGTACACCTCCAATTGCCTCAAATGATGTCAATTAGCCTATCAGAAGCTTCTAAAGCCATGACATACAGTAATTTTCGGGAATTATCCAAGCTGTTTAAAGGCACAGTCAACTTAGTGTATGTAAACTTCTGACCCACTAGAATTGTGATACACTAAATTATAGGTGAATTCATCTGTCTGTAAATAATTATTGGAAAAATTACTTGTGTCATGCACAAAGTAGATGTCCTAATCGACTTGCCAAAACCATAGTTTGTTAACAAGAAATGTGTGGAGTGGTTGAAAAACACATTTTAATGACTCCAACCTAAGTGTATGCAAACTTCCAACTTCAACTGCACATAATGATATTATCATGGGCAAGAGCTAAGCCAAGCATCGATTATAATTTTACCGACACAAAAAGATCCCACCTTGTCTAGCATATTTTGTTTTGTCGATGTTTACTGAAACATTTTCTGTTTCCATCAGGCCTGTCGTGGCATGTTTATTCCGACATACACTTTACTCTTGTGCAACATTTGGATGGAAACCTGGTTAGTGACAATTATTTTATTTTTGGGCTCTGTACTCCTTAACTTTGGAATGATACAATGAGTTTAAAGTGCATACTGTCAGCTTTGGTTTGAGGGTATTTTCATCCATATCCGGTGAACGGTTTTGAAATGTCAGCATATTTTGTACATATTTTAGGGGACAAATTAACTTATATGTGTGTTAAAGTAGTACAACGTTAAGTGTTCTGGCCCATATTCATAGCAGGCAATGACTACAAATTTGTGACTACAAATTTGTTGGACGCATTTGCTGTTTGTTTTGGTTGTGTTTCAGATTATTTTGTGCCCAATAGAAATTAAAGGTAAATCATGTATTGTCATTTTGGAGTCACTTTTATTGTGAATAAGAATAGAATGTTTCAAAACTCTTCTACATTAGTGTGGATGGTACCATGATTATGGATACTCCTGGATGACTTGTGAATAATGATGAGTGAGAAAGTTACAGACGCACAAATGTCATACCTCCTCTAAAACGCTAACTTCCCCATGTTATTGTGATGGTGAGAGGTAAGCATGTCTTGGGGGTATGACATGTGTGTGCTGCACTGAAACACAGAGACAAAACAACAACAAATATGTGACTGTTCCAATACTTTTGGAGCTCACTGTATCATTAGCCTGTACTGGTTTAAACCCGTTCGCAAGTGTTTTGTTTCATTCTGTTGAGCCAATTTCTTTGGTCAAATTAAGTTCCAACTCTAGTGTTGTGTTTGCCGCAATATAATATCCCTATAAACAATGACTTAACTTACTTTTGATTTTACCCTAATAAAGTTCAGAAAACTTTTGTGATGGTTTGGTATGGTGTGGCTATTAGCCTATTATACTGCTGGACTATGATATAAAGGCAGTGCCTCAACTGAACTTGAGGTGAGGAAAAATGTTTTAGGCCTAAAAGAGTTACTCCTATAATCTGACAATATAATGCTTATCTCTATAAAAAAATATGTATATAAATTAGCCTCCTTCTGCACACCTGTATCTATATGTCAGACGCAGTAGCCAATCTGACAAGGGGTAAGACATGCATGTTGGTGTCATAGCATGCCACCGGCATCTCTCTCTCTCTCTCTCTCTCTGGGGCTAGGCCTAAGCTTCTCTTCCTTTTTATATTTATTTGTTAAATATTAATATCATACAGTGGACACCTAAGCCTATAGGCCTACGCAAACAATGCCCAGATGTGTTTAGTACTCAGATCTCCAACAGCTGAACCGCGAGGTGGACAATTATTATTCTAGAAACGTAAAAACCAATAAAACAATATGCTTCAAAGTTTTGCATATGCTACACATTGAAACACAATGAATAGTGTTTTTGCAATTTGTTCTAGGCTGTTTTCAAGGACATGTAAATGTGGCTCATTTGGCCAACATCCCTTGTTTATTGATGGCACTGGCTGCATGGGTAGATGCCCAAGGAAGTTACGTACCTAATGCATATGTCCGATAAATGACAACATTCCTGGTTACTTGACCTGCACCCTGACACACACGGGACAAACCCACTTAATTCTGCTCCTCTCTTCTCACCACCCTAGCTGCTACAGGGAGGGGAGGCAGAGGAAAAGTTGTGTACTGGTAGATAAATTAACAGGAAATGTAAAATTATTTGGGAAATGGCCAATCAAATCCTCGGAGAGGGCTGACAAGTAAATTGCTGGTGCTACCGCTACAACACAATGAGGGCTTTGTGTGCGTGCGTGCGTGCGCGTGTGTGTGTGTGCGTGTATGTGTGCTTACATACGGCTATTGTCCAATGGCCCACATTCATAACTTACATGGTTCTCCACAAGGCCACTAGCAGCAGTATTTGACAAGTTAAAGGCAGATTTGAGGCAGCCCATTGTATTTTTTCAAGAGTGTCGAGGGGCGAGATGCTCTGATGGTAATCGTCTATCTCCTCAGGGCGGGAACCAAAAACAAGATGAGCCTCCTCTCCACGGCACTCTGCTCTAATACAGATGTCACACACACACACACACACACCACAGCCCTCCACTCTAAGATGGATGTTTCATAACCTCTTGAGACACACACAAACATACTCAAGAACATGGAAAATTCTCCAGATTTGAATTAAGTGATTGCTGATTCTCTTGCTGAGTCTCTTAGAACGTACTGCATATCTTATTTGTTCTAGAATATGTTCATACATATTATGTAGCAGACACAGTTGATCGTGCACACTGATTGAAAGTTCATGTTTTGAAATATAATATGTCTACTTTTATGTCTACTACACAGCTGGTGTGACATGTCTCAGTAACAATGCACTATGCCATAGTTTTTTTTTAGCTTGGATTAAATAGACTATTAACCTATACACACTCACTTTTCAATGTTGGGACTGAAAACACCCACAGCTTAGTTGATGATCAACGGAATTGTTACAATACATGCCCAGAGGTACATTTCTGCCCAGTACCCACTGCAAATTTTAACTTCCAAAGTTTTTGCTCTCCAAAACTGTTCCCTTCCTCTGCTCATCACCTCTGCTTGAGCAAGCTGCATCGCCATGGCTACACGGCCAGCATTGTAATCAAAGATATGCCCTTATTTGGACCCAAGGTTAGTTTGCTGACATTTGAAGCTGATTAAGAATTTGCCTGGGCTGCGACCTTTGCGAGGCATGAACTGCGATGTCATTGCATTAGCACTTCCATTATCATGCAGTCACATCTAATCACAGCAGCGTCCCCGCCACCCCTAGACCAGCATTAAGGACCTCTTAATGTATGGGACCAATTATTTGAATAAAGCTTAAACTATTAGAGGAGTGGACCAGGGCTTTTAGCCAAGACTAAATCAAGTTAATGTCATTAAATCCCAGGTCCATAGGAATGTCGTTTTTCTTTTACTCTCTCTCTAGAAGAGTAGGAGGAGTAGACGGAGGGCTTTGTATTTTTTTCTGCTTCCATGTTTTGTAATATAATATCCCTTATCCCCGTGTTTTATTCACCATGCAATAACAAATAATAGGTCCAAATTGTGAAAATACATTATGATACAAAATCCTGCATGTGTATGTCACTTTCGCATGAAGGATCGGGAGACAGATGCAGGAGTGCGTAATAGGGATTTTTATTTAGCCCAAATTACATTGTGCCGTGTAATGGCACGGGGACGAAGAACAAACAAACACGTAGCAAAAACACAGGGTTGAAACCCAAACAAAGAAGCGAGGAGTATCTTGAATAAATAACACACGCGCACTATGATTAACACACGGGAGGAGACCCGTAATCACCTGTGCAATCCACAAGGGCACGAAAGCCCAAAACACAGGTACTCACACGCATCAACGGACAACAATCGACAGCACCATAATAAACAAAGGGCACATATATATACAAATACAATCAGTGGGAATAGGGGCCAGGTGCGCGCAATGAAAGTTCCAGAGGGATCCGTGACAGTACCATCCCCCGACGTGCACTAGCAGCGCAACAAAAACCGTCTCGAGGATGATCACAGGAACACAGTGTAGGTCGATCAGGACCCAATGGCGGTGGCATCAGACGGACCAGTGGCGTCAGACGGACTGGTTGTGGCGGCGTCGGACGACCCAGTTGCATCTGCCGAAGTCACAGTGTTGTCGGATGGGCCATTCCCGTTGTCTCCCTCAATGGTTGATTATTCTGTCTCGTTGGCATGAAGAGAGTCGGGAAACAGACGTAGGAATGCGTAATAGTTGTTTTTATTAAGGCCCAAATTACGGAATGCCGTGTAAAGGCACAGGGACAAAGACCAAACAAACACATAACTAAACACAGGGTAGAAGCCCAAAACTAAAGAACGAGGAGTACCTCAAATAAATAACATTAGCGCAGATTATCACACTGGACAAGACCCGTAATCATCTGAGCAGTCCACAAGGGCACGAAAGCCCAAAACTGTCATGTTTGTCATAACGATGAGATTAAACAATTCTTATTTTATTAAAACAAAGAACACTTAAACAAACAAAATAACAAAACTATCGTGACGCTAATAAAACACGAGTGCTGACATACAACTACACAGACAATAACCCACAAAACCAAAATGGAAAATGGCAACCTAAATAGGGTCTGGGTTAGGGTTAGGTGAACTGTCACCGGACGCTCTGGACTGGGTACTGTCGCCGGACGCTCTGGACTGGGTACTGTCGCCGGACGCTCTGGACTGCCAAGGCGCACTGTAGGCCTGGTGCGTGGTGCCGGCACTGGTGGTACCGGGCTGGGGACACGTACCTCAAGGCGAGTGAGAGGAGCAGGAACAGGGCGTACTGGACCCTGGAGGCGCACTGTAGGCCTGGTGCGTGGTGCCATAACTGGTGGTACCGGGTTGGAGACACGCACCTCAGGGCGAGTGCGGGGAGGAGGAACAGGGCGTACTGGGCTCTGGAGGCGCACAGGAAGCCTGGTGCACGGTGTTGGCACTGGTGGTACTGGGCTGGTGACACACACCTCAGGGCGAGTGCAGGGAGGAGGCACAGGATACACTAGACCGTGGAGACCCATTGGAGATTCAGAACATAGAGCTGGCTCAATCTGTCCTGGCTGGATGCCCCTTCTAGTCCGGCCGCACTGGAGACACCATGCGCATCTCTGCATAACACGGTGCCTGACCAGTTACACGCTCCCCACGGTAAGCACGAGGAGTTGGCTCAGGTCTCCTACCTGACTCAGCCAATCTCCTCCAAAAAAATCTTGGGTCTGCCTCTCGGGCTTCCGTGCTAGCCGTGTACCCTCATATTGTTGCTGTTCCTCTATTCTCCGGTATTTATCCTCGTAGTATCGCCGTTCCGCTTTCACTGCCTCTAACTCCTCCTTAGGATGACGATACTCCCCCGGCTGTGTCCAGGGTCCTGCTCCATCTAATACCTCCTCCCAGGTCCATTTCCCCATTAAGCGCTGTTCCTCCCTTCCACGCTGCTTTGTCCTCATTTGGTGGGTTATTCTGTCACGTTCGTCATAACCATGAGACCAAGGCGCAGCGTGAGATGAATACATGATTATTTTTATTAAAATGAAGAACACTTAAACAAACCGACCGTGACGCTACTAGACACAAGTGCTGACATGCAACTACACATAGACAATAACCCACAAAACCAAAATGGAAAATGGCAACCTAAATAGGATCCCCAATCAGAGACAACGATAAACAGCTGCCTCTGATTGGGAACCAATTCAGGCCACCATAGACCTACATTACCTAGACAATACCCAAAACCGCATAGATATACAAAAAACCCTAGACAAGCCAAAAACACACATACCACCCTCGTCACACCATGACCTAAACAAAATAATAAAGAAAATGAAGAAAACTAAGGTCAGGGTGTGACAAAAACACACAGCACATGTACTCACACGCACCAACGGACATTGTAACAATAATCAACAGCACCATGGTGAACAAAGGGAACATATATACAAATACAATCAGTGGGAATAGGGGCCAGGTGTGTGCAATGAAAGTTCCAGAGGGATCCGTGACAGTGTACCTCTGCAGAGATATTGTCCCATTGTGTCTTTAACCAAAAACAGAAGGCCCAGCAGTGATACAATAACCAACCTATGGCCTAAAATCCAGCAGAGGATTGAGAGTGTCGGTGTGGACATGTAAAGGTTGAAACCCTGCTGGTTTGAAATATAATCTGGTGCTGCGTGTTCCCAGATCATGACCAAGGATGCGTCCCAAATGGCACCCTATTCCCTACAAAGGGCTCTGGTCAAAAGTTATACGTGGAATCGGGAACAATTTGGGACGCATATGAAAAAAAGCCCCTTCATCCCACGCCACCTGTGACTTCCACTGGGCCTCGCAGGCCTACGTCTTGCCCCTCTCTATCCCTCACCCCGCTCTCTCTTTGTCTCTCACAGTCTCTGGGACTCTTTACTGTGCCCCTGCCTTGCACACCTGCTTTGATTTTAGATCCAAGTATCTCTCCCCAGCCTCTCATCTCCGGTCATGGGGTTTAAAACACAGAATCCATCTGCGTCCACATTAACACCCTATTCTCTTTAAAGTGAATAAGGCTGTGGTCAAATTCCCTTTGTTCCCCATAGGGCTGTGGTCAAAATGTAGTGTGCTATGTAGGGAATTGGGTGCCATTTGAGCCGCATCATGACAGTAAAAGCTGCACTGTGCTCTGTTTCACAAAACCACTCACAATGTGCAAGCACTGCTTCTTTATTGGTCTTATATTTCATATTCTTCAGTTTTTTTTATTATATTACCCCTGGGACATGAATAAAGCTACTTTTCCAACCCAAAGAATATGAAAGAATAGAAAGTTGACTGTGAGCTAGTAGAGTCAGAGGTTTATATTTTAAGTTCGATCAGTGGGTTTTGTTTTGTTTTTCTGTCAGTCATCAATTATATTTCATTTTAATATTCCAGTTGGGTCGTTCCACGTCATTTCAGCATTGTTTTGACGTAGTTAGAAACCGAAGATAAGCATTCCTGCAACATTATTTTGTTGGAAGACAATTTCAACTCCGATAAATTAAGGTAATTAATCGCACTCAATTTGGCCATTTCAATTTATAGAATTAATTCAATATTGACAAAATATAGTTAAATCGAGTACAGGTTTAACTGTATGACTCCCAAGGGCTCCAGAAGTGGTGCAGTGGTCTAATGCACTGCATCTCAGTGCTAGAGACATCACTACAGACACCCTGGTTCAAATACAGGTTGTATCACAACAAGCTGTGATTGGGAGTCCCATAGGGTGGTGCATAATTGGCCCAGTGTTGTCTGGGTTTGGCTGGTGTAGGCTGTCATTGTAAGTAAGATTTTTGTTCTTAACTGACTTGTCTAGTTAAATAAATGTTTTTTTTAAATGACGACAAAGACAAAATACAATATGGAATTGAGTAGTTTGGGGTAGACCTAGTCTCTAAGGAATGCTTCTCAGAGGCAAATGCTGATGACAGGTTGCCCTATGCTGGGCAGCTGGCATCAATATCACCCGTTTGGAAAACGGGGTTCCGATGAAGGATCATCAGGTTATTATGCTGGTGGTGGTGGGGAGTTGGAAGGTCATTGGAAGACTGTTGCTACAAAACATCAAGTGAGAGACGAAGCTATATGATATTGTTTTAATAAGATGTTCATACCAAGGATAATTTTCGTATTTGATTTAGAATTTTAAGACCCGTTTAAGAATCTAAAATAATATAAAAAATGTCTCTTACTGATATTAGCCCATTCAAACGCATTGAATAACAGACTCACTTCATGGAACAACAGCCCCAAAAATCAATCAAAGGGACATTTTATTTGAGGTTTCTATCCTATACCTGAGAGAAACAGTTAGTCAGAAGTTTACATATACTTAGGTTGGAGTCATTAAAACTCATTTTTCAACCACTTTCTTGTTAAAACCTCTTTGGGCTAGGGGGCACTATTTTCACGTCCGGATGGAAAGCGTGCCCAAAGTCAATTGCCTGTTACTCAGGCCCAGAAGCTAAGATATGCATATAATTGGTAGATTTGGATAGAATCAAATCCAATCAAATGTATTTATATAGCTCTTCTTACATCAGCTGATATCTCAAAGTGCTGTACAGAAACCCTGCCTAAAACCCCAAACAGCAAGCAATGCAGGTGTAGAAGCACTTAGAAAACACTCTAAAGCTTCTAAAACTGCTAAAATAATGTTTGTCAGTATAAAATAAATTATTTAGCAGGTGAAACCCAGAGGACAAACTAAATAAATTGAGGTCACTATGTTTTCTATGGGAAACTATATTTATGAAGAACCTGGTTGCAGTTCCTATGGCTTCCACTAGCTGTCAACAGCCTTTACAAAATGGTTGATGTTTTCTTTTGAGAAATGAAGAAATAGGGCTGTTCATTGTGAGTGTCAAGCCAAGTGAACTCTATTGTTCGTTGCGCGCGACCTGGTGCTCGCTCCACGTTGATTTTATCCGCTATTGAACACAGTATATTCCGTTTTGAATTTTAACGATTATTTACGTTTTAGGAAACCTAAGGTTGGATTAGAAAAGTTGTTTGAAATGTTTGGACCAAGTTTACAGGTAACTTATTAGATAATTTGTAGTCATGTTGGGCGAGTTGGAACCGATGCATTTCTGAATCGCGTTCTGTCTCGGAGATTAATGTACTTTGGTGTGAAAAGTGCAACTCAATCCCAGAACAACAGCAAAGGACCTTGTGAAGATGCTGGAGGAAACAGGTACAAAATACACTATATCCACAGTAAAACGAGTCCAATATCGGCAAAGGTCGCTCAGCAAGGAAGAAGCCACTGCTACAAAACTGCCATAAAAAAAGCCAGACTACGGGTTGCAACTGCACATGGGGACAAAGATTGTACTTTTTGGAGAAATGTCCTCTGGTCTGATTAAACAAAAATAGAACTGTTTGGCCATAATGACCATTGTTATGTTTGGAGGAAAAAGGGGGAGGCTTGCAAGCTGAAGAACACCATCCCAACCGTGAAGCACGGGGGTGGAAGCATCCTGTTGTGGGGGTGCTTTGCTGCAGGAGGGACTGGTGCACTTCCCAAAATAGATGGCATCATGAGGAATGGAAAATTTTGTGGATATATTGAAGCAACATCTCAAGACATCAGTCAGGAAGTTAAAGCTTGGTCACAAATGGGTCTTCCAAATGGACAATGACCCCAAGCATACTTCCAAAGTTGTGGCAAAATGGCTTAAGGACAACAAATTCAAGGTATTGGAGTGGCCATCACAAAGCCCTGACCTCAATCCTATAGAACATTTGTGGTCAGAACTGAAAAAGCATGTGTGAGCAAGGAGCTTATTTGGGTTATGTTAAACGTGATATGATGTTTGCATGCGTCAACTCAAAAACAGAATACTTGAGTATCCCGAATAATAACGGGATATTGGTTTGCATGTAAATGATAATTGAGAGCAGTTATATTCCCAGATGGGTGGTATACACATTACATGGCACACTGGCATTCATTTCAGAGAAAGGGGTTTATGTAGCTTTGGTAAGTGTGAGTCTGTGCACGTACATGTGTGTGTACCAAATGTGTGTATGATTGTTAATTAAATATGTGTAAGTGTGTAAGTGTGTGTGTGTGTGCGTGCGTGTGCGTGTGTGTGTGTGTGTGCGTGTGTGAGAGAGAGATACTTGCATATACAGTACATAGCTGGAAGTAAATTATGCTGGTGATGGTGCTGTTAGATGCTCACTTGAGAGAGAGGGTGTATGTGTGTTTTTCAGCTGTTGTCCAATGGGGGGCACATGAAGGGCAGTGGCCAGTGGACAGCAGGGTCAGGTCAATACTGGGCTGGCTGGCAGGCTGCCAGGGGCTCCACAACCACTGCTGCTGGCAGTGTGGAGCTCACTCACATTAGGGAAATGAAAGGTTATCCTGCTAATGTGGGAATTGCAATCAGAGGCAGATGCTGCAGGTCCAAACAGCAGGGATGGGTCCAAAATGACACCATATTCCCTAAATAGTGCACTACTTTTGACCAGAGCACTATGGGATCCATTGGCTCCAGCCTAAAGTAGTGCAGTATAGGGAATGCCATTTGGGATACACAGCAGGCCAGGGTGGAGGCATTGGATGGAGGGAGAGCAGGGCAAAGGCCCTCTAACTACCCCCCCCCCCCTGTCCCTGTCACTCTCTTTCTCTCCTCTTTCCCCAGCCTCTGCTGTGTATCTGTGCAATGAGAGGATTTCAAATTGACCAGTGTAACCTAGTGTTGATTATTCAGTGTAACATGTCTATTGTTCATTCAGGAGTTAAATTACATCTAAGAGTAAAATTAACACTCAGTGGTGTAAAATGAACTCACCACAGTGTTTATAACCAGTGTTGAGTGTGGGAGTGTGATTGTCAGTTTTACTCTGTGGAGAGTAAAACATGCTTATCAAAACCACGATCATGATTACCATATTTGCCAGCATGCTCTACTGTAGGTAGATTTTGTAGGATTGTTTTTAATATCTGATATTGATTTTGATTGATTGTAATGTCCTGTGAAGATATATGGACTTCTTGGTTTAATGGTTAAAAATACTACATGAGGTGTTATTGCATAAAATATATACACTTCCTAGTGTTAATTCCCTAACACTGACAGTGTAGCAGCGTTAGCACTAAAAACAGATTTAATTTAACACTTAAAAGTGTGAAACCTGTATAGACACTGGCACAGCATTGATTTATCATTGGAGGATTTGCTGTGTAACTGTTTGCAGGTTGTTGGGTGAAATCTGGGGTAGAGTCAAGGTGAGGTGAAACATAATATGAAGTACAATGTTTGTCTTAGTGAAGGTTTAGGCAAAGTTATAACACCATCCTATATCAGATCAGGTTCTCGTGAAACTGCACTTGTTGGAATAAAGATCTCTGTACATGTAGGAGTTTTAAGCAAAATAAAGTATGTGTTCTGTATGCGATTCCTTTTAGCTTTAAAATGTTTCTGATAATGCCAATCTAAACATATAAATCAAATAGTCTTCTTTCTCATCTCGTTAGCGTGCATTGAAGACAAAACATAAAAGTGACAGGTGGACTAGGAAGAGAGGGTGAAAAAGCCTGCACTTGACATTCACAAGCCTAAAATATTCCACTATTTGTTGTCTAATATTTTGGTGTCTAACCCAATTTTAGCATTTGCAGAGGGTAAACACACGTTGTAAACAATTTGTATCAGCGGAACTGAAGACAAGTTATCCCATATCAACAACAACAAATGCATCCCCTTTTATAAACATCATTAGGTGATAGTCTGAATAGTGAGACAGGGGAAATATGATTCGGTAGCATTACGAAGACCACAGTGACCTCCAGGGATGTCTATATACTATCATCATACTGGCCCCTGAAAAGAGAAAAAAAAATCATAATTCAAGGTGATCTTAAATCTCAGAGGGTCACCGGGTTGTTTCCCGGTCAACGGGGGGACTTGAATGATTATCTGTGGAGATGAGATTACTTCTCTGTGTGAAAGAGGAGAACGCGAGACAAAGGAGAGGCCTCTGCTGTCCTCTCCACTTAATCGCTGTCCTTGGGGTATGAGCTGTCAGTCACTATTGAAAAGGGAATCATTATGCAGTGAGATGCCTAATGTGGTGCAGCAGTGAATGTCTGAGTTTGGATGTATCTATTTCAGCAAGAGCAGGATAAATAACGTGTTTGGGGGTAATGACTTTGACTCCTTGATTTGCGTTTGCTGGGCAAGTAACAGCATGAGATTGAGCAATATTAGTTAAAAGAAGAAAAAGTAACTAACATGGAGACATATAGCTCAGCACAATATTATGTGGTATTGTTGTCCTGATTCTGTCAACGTTTTTCACCAAATGGAAATGCAAAATCACGTTATCAATGTCCATGAAATTAATTGAAAAAACAAACACCCAGAAAAATGACGAAATAGAAATTGCACCAGTTAGAAGATCAACCAAAGGTAAGGTAATGCAACACAATTCAATCATATCTGTGGGAAGATATTTTGAGTTGGGGTGCTGGCAGGGGGTCCCCTTCATAATAAAGCATTTCATGCATATATAGTCGCATTTGAATAGTGGCATACAGCTGAGCAAACATGGGGTTGAGGTCAGGGCTCTGTGCAGGCCAGGGAAGTTCTTCTTCACCAATCTCGACAAACCATTTCTGTATGGACCTCGCTTTGTGCACAGGGGCAGTGTCATGCTGAAACAGGAAAGGGCATTTCCCAAACTGTTGTGACAAAGTTGGAGGCACATAATTGTGTACAATGTCATTGTATGATGTAGAGTTAAGATTTCCCTTCACTGGAACTAAGGGGCTTAGTCCGAACCATGAAAAACAGCCCCAGACCATTATTCTTTCCTCCAGCTAACTTTACAGTTGGGGCAGGTAGCGTTTTACTGGCATCCGCCAAACCGTCGGACTGCCAGATGGTGAAGCGTGATTCATCACTCCAGAGAACACGTTTCCACTGCACCAGAGTACAATGGCGATGCCCTTTACAACACTCCAGCCAACGCTTGGCATGGCGCATTGTGATCTTAGACTTGTGTGAGGCTGCTCGGCCATGGAAACCCACTTCATGAAGCTCCAGACAAACAGTTATTGTGCTGATAGCGCTTCCAGAGGCAACCGAGGACAGACAATGTTTACGAGCTACACACTTCAGCACTCGGCAGTCCCGTTCTGTCAGCTTGTGTGGCCTACCACTTCACTGAGCTCTTCAGTAAGGCCATTTTACTGACAATGGTGGTCTATAAGATTGCATGGCTGTGTGTTCGATGTTATACACCTGTCAGCAACGGGTGTGGCTGAAACAGCAGAATGCACTAATTTAAAAGGGGTGTCCATATACTTTTGTGTATATATAGTGTATATATTTTTGAAATTACCCTTATAAAGTATAAAAACTTGCAAAGGTTTGGTGTGGATATCAACGTATTACTGTATACTGCAGGCCTCTGATATGAAAGCAGTGTGCACCGTCTCTCCAACTGATTCAGACAGTTGAACTTGAGTTGAGGAAGAATGTTTTCGGTACTACTATGACCTACCAATATAATGCTTGTCTTTATTAAAAAATATTTGTATAGAAAAATAACGGATTAGCCTCCTACTGTACACGTCTATCTGTATAGCAGATGCAGTCGTCTATCTGACAAGGAGTAAGACATGCATGTTGGTGTTATAGCATGCCTCTCTCTCTCTCTCTCTCTCTCTCTCTCTCTCTCTCTCTCTCTAGTAGGCCTAAGCTGGCTTCTCATCCTTTCTATTTATTCTTTGTATATTAGCATCATACAGTGGACGCCTAAGTCTATAGGTCTCTGTACGCAATGTCCTGATGGATTTAGTGCTCACATCTGACAGCTGAACCGTGAGTTGTAAAATGTGTGTTTTATAGCCTATGAAGTTTGGCATATGCTACACATCGAAACACAAGGAACCGTGTTTTTGTAATTTGTTCTAGGCTGTAAACGTGGATAATTTGGCCAATATCCCTCGTTTATTGATGGCGCTGACTGCGTGGGTTGCGCACACCCAATGCATATGAATGACTGGTACATTTCTCAAATGTCCGACACATTTGAATCTTCCCAGTCACTCGTCTGGTACCAAATGTTCCTTGCGGAAACCATGATATATAGCACATATATAGCATAGGATACAGTAGGCTACCAAATAAACTTTCCAGTGACACTGACTCACCCAATGATTAAGATGAAGCATAGGTTATTCACCGCTGATGGCCGATGTCCTCGTGCCAATCTCTCGAGATTTTCGCATAGCCTAATTTTGACAAATTTTGACAAATTTATTTGCTACTTTGCTTTTTGCTCAGAATCGCTCCAAAATTGATGAGAATTTTGTTTTTTCTTCCACAAACCGATTAGACTTCTCTTTTCAGCAGTAGGCATTTGCTTTCCAAACGGTAAGGTAAGTGATGAAATTTAATCTATGAGTTCTGACAGTTCAGATAGGGGTAATATAATTTTGGGGGAAATTATTTTGCATAGCCTAATTTTGACAAATTTATTTCAATTTATCAGAGGGTGTTGCAGTACCCCCAGCACCCATACTTCCCCCGGCTTTGAAGCCAATCCCATCTTTCCGTTGCCCTCTTCCCCGTCCTGAAAGACCAAGGTTTTCGATCTCCATCTGCAACCTCTGAAAAACCTAGTTTCCACATTTGGTTCTGGGGAGGAGATAAAAGTAGAGAAGAAAATATTTGTGTGAAGATGGCCACAAAGCAAATTGGCAAGTGTTACCTAAAGTACATTTTTCTGTGTAACATTTCTAGTCTTGATTCAGGTGTTATATTAACTCTGTATAGTTGAATTAAAACGAATTTGTCTAAAATAACCCCAGTGTTGGTGTTAATAACTAGTTTTAAACAAAAACCACGTCCATCATTATCGTATTTCCCAGCATGCTCTATTACGGTAAAATTGTTTTTAGTTTGTTTCAATGTTTTTGCATGTACATTGATCTATGAATTAATCTTATGCTACTCAAATATAAATAAAACAATGCTAAACTAATCCAATCTGATTTATGCTTAAGGTAGTCTTATATCTTAGTCTTCCCAACCAGGCAGTAATTCTGAATGCAGGCTGTGGGTGAATATAAATGCAAATTATGGCTATCCCCACTCTGGCTGCATTCCAATAGGAAATACACATCACTTTGCAAGCCATCATAATGTGACATGCAAGACTGAAAACCTTGAGTTGAAGGCCACCGTACTAGAGTAAAACACTCAATGTAAGGCCTCATTAAATACTTGAATTGTGTTAAATAATGACATTTTAATGAAAACATATTAGCTTGGGATCATACATGACTGAAAATGGATGAATGCAACAACCATGTCTCTGTCACTAACACATACAGTCATGGGTACTATTCTGAACTTTGTGTGGTGAGCTTTCTGGCACCCAGAGCTGCTGAGGAATCAACAAAGTGGATACTACACAGAGTGGAAGAAGAGAAGTCCAGTGGCTATAAGACTTGTCCTCTACAAGGTTATCAGCAGACACCATCACCATCATCGACCATCCTCTGTCCAGCTCCCTTTGCTCAAGCCATGAACTGACCCTTTCTATCTTTGGAGGACGCAGCTTTCAAAGACTTGGCCTCGATTGGTTGACCTGTCATGATATGTTGCTTGTTTGTTTTTCGCCTTGAGATTCTATGAAAAGCGCTATAAACATGTAATACATTAGTATTATCATGATTATGGGCAGTAACTCTACAATTCAGTAGAAAAGCAAGGCACTCTGGGAAATGTGCAAATAAGGCTTTACACTAAGCAGTGTGTTCATTTACCACTGAAAAGTGTTGACCCATATAGACACTGGACCGGTGTTAAATTGAACATTGTCAGTGTTGATTTAACAATAGAGAATTTGCTGTGCAGGGTCTCAGAGCTCATTCATCTTGAAACAAACACCCACACACACACACACAATCCCAAGACCAACAGATCACCCCTTTTAAGTCAACATCAGGCTGGACCTCAACTGATAGGAGTTAAAGGAGGAGATGGGGAGGGGGGGAGAGAGGGAGAGGTAGTAAAAGTGAGAAGAGGAGAGAGGGAAGGAGCAATAGCTCACAGCAATCATGAGTGAGAAGGAAAGTGAGAAGTGGTAGCAATAAAATGAGAGGAAAAGACAAGGAGGGAGGTGACAGAAATAAGGGAGAGGACGAATGGGAACGTTAGAGAAATCCTCCAGTAGTATCACTCACCAACAAATCATCCCACCTGAGGCCATGTTGGCCATGTTGACATAATAAAACTCAGGCTGCTTTTTTGTGCTTGGCTGACTGCCTTCCTTTCTCTGGCCTCTGTCTCTCCACCTCTCCAAAGTGCTAGGGGGGTGAAGTTAGCTATGCACAATCCTCTTTTTTTCATCCACCTGCGCTCTGTCATTGCTCCACTGTTTTCTTTGTGCCTCCAATAATAAACTGGGGCGACTGCGATTACGCATTGCACATTTATCAGTTTCCAAGGGTATCATTATCCCCTGGGGGACATTGTGCCTTCACAGAGCTGTGACAGGTGTCGGGCAATTTTTAGATTATTTATAATCTGCAGCTGTCCTTGGGAATATGTTACACACTAACACACTGGGCACCTAAACTTCTGGGATTATATTTAATGGCAATGCACAGGAACTGGGAAGGGCAAACTTTTTAGGGGAAATATTAGACAGGCAATTTCAGTAAGGGTTTATTTTCCTTGGTCTCAGAGGTTCAGTTTGATTTCCACATAAAAAAGGATATATAAATATAAATATAAATTCCTATGGAATTTAAAAAACATGATGGTAATGGGAACTTGTTGAGGTGTACAATAACAAGGCCAATCAACATAATCGGACTCCCAAAACACTTCATCAAATCTTAGAGAAAAGAGTTCCAAACGGGTTCTTTGCGGCGGGATAGGGTTCTACTATTGAGGGACAAAATGAAGAACTCAGCAAAAAAAGAAACGTCCCTTTTTCAGAACCCTGTCTTCAGGACCCATAAACATTTAATGAACATGCACCTGTGGAACGGTCGTTAAGACACTAACAGCTTACGGTAGGCAATTAAGGTCACAGTTATGAAAACACTAAAGAGGCCTTTCTACTGACTCTGAAAAACACCAAAAGAAAGATGCCCAGGGTCCCTGCTCATCTGCATGAATGTGCCTTAGGCATGCTGCAAGGAGGCATGAGGACTGCATATGTGGCCAGGGCAATAAATTGCAATGTCCATACTGTGAGAAACCTAAGACAGCGCTACAGGGAGACAGGGTGGACAGCTGATCATCCTCGCAGTGGCAGACCACGTGTAACAACACCTGCACAGGATCGGTACATCCGAACATCACACCTGCGGGACAGGTACAGGATAGCAACAACAACTGCCCGAGTTATACCAGGAACGCACAATCACTCCATCAGTGCTCAGACTGTCTGCAATAGGCTGAGAGAGGCTGGACTGAGGGCTTGTAGGTCTGTTGTGAAGAAGGTCCTCACCACATGTCACTGGCAACAATGTGGCAAAAAGTGCTCTTCACTGACGATTCATGGTTTTGTCTCAGCAGGGGTGATGGTCAGATTTGACTTTATCATAGAAGGAATGAGCGTTACACCGAGTCCTGTTCTCTGGAGCGGGATCTTTTTGGAGTTGGAGGGTGCGTCATGGTCTGAGGCGCTGTGTTTCACCATCATCGGACTGAGCTTGTTGTCATCGCAGGTAATCTCAACGCTGTGCATTACAGGAAAGACATCCTCCTCCATCATGTGGTACCCTTCCTGCAGGCTCATCCTGACAGAGTGGGGTAACATCTCACAGCAAGAACTTGCCAATCTGGTGCATTCCATGAGTTGGAGATGCACTGCAGTACTTACAGCAGCTGGTGGCCACACCAGATACCGATTGTTACTTTTGATTTTGACCCCCCCTGTGTTCAGGTACACATTATTCCATTTCTGTTAGTCACATGTCTGTGGAACTTGTTCAGTTTACGTCTCAGTTGTTGAATCTTGATATGGTCATACTAATATTTACACATGTTAAGTTTGCTGAAAATATACGCAGTCGACAGTAAGAGGATGTTTCTTTTTTTGCTGAGTTTACTTAGCATCTTTTTTTTCTAATAGCGTACTTAATTTTCAAACAAAGCCTTTCAAACTGTTTAATACATTACTGGAATAAGAGTTTCAATGTTTGTGCAGCTATGGCAATGGTTGACGTGTTTTGTCAGTCCACATGTGAAAAGTGGCCGTGTTGGGAGAAAGGTTGATGGGTGCAAGTTGATCTGCCTATGAGTCATGGGCTGTAATCACTATGAATGAATTGTCTCCTCCACCCCTCTCCACCCCTCCATTTTCCCTCTGCCCCTCCACTCTTCCACCCCTCTGTTTTGGTAATAAAGACTATTATCGGAGGGAGATAGCTAGGGGCAACCACAATGGCTCAGAATATGTGACTCAGCCAGTCAACGAGGAGGAGAAAAACAGTTTTGGAAACACTGCTGGAAAAGATACAGGAGGAAGGGAGGAGAGGTACGGTGTATGGGGAGGGGGTGGAGGTAGGATAATTACCATGAGAACACTGTGTTATCGCATGCAATAATTAGAATGCAGTGTGATAATGCAAATTGTCAATGAATGAATTTGTATAATGTAATAATGACCTGACAACAACAACGTGATAGAACCATGGTCAATATAAATGTTTTGGATACCTGGTGAACATAAAGCATGTTGCTCCCCTTATTTTCTAACTGAGCAAAAACTCAGGCCAAGCTGAAAATCGTGGTCATCCCTTTCCTCAGACCCAACATGACATTGATGTATTACTATCAGGGAGTGTGAAGTCTGTTCAGGGTTAGTAGAGTCTGACCAATCAAAGTGAGATATTTGCAGGAGCTAAAGCAACTTTAGAGAACCTTCAGTTTACTTTTTGCAACCTGCAGCTGGGAGGAATCTCTGAAAGAGCTTTTGATGTTGTTGGTTTATGGACATGTGTCATGTTATGTATACTGTTGATGTTTGGATTTGTTTTCTGCACATCTGTAGAAAAATTATTAGTTGAAACATGTACTAAGAACATGGTGAATATCAAAATACTATTGATGACATCGTGCTGTAGTTCTTTTACGATATTTTGGTAGACAATCAAGCAGATGGAAATTCAAATAACCTGCAATACGCTAATAGCCTGTACAACTGTATTTTTATTTGAGTTTGAACTCAGAAATGAACAATTCAGTGGGGAATAACTTTTTAACGCAAATCAAGCTTTTAATGTGTATGAATAGCTCAAGGCTGGTGAGATGATCAAACATCTGCCTAACTTTTCTGCATGTCTTTTCGGGAGGAGTATAAAGAAAGCTTGGCTTTTATTACCTCTAAATCAGTGTATAGCTGTCAGACAATAAGGCCTGTAAAAAACTGACCCTTGAGCCAGATGGTGATGAGAAACAGACAAACAGTCCACTGAGCCATGTACCCAACATTAAATCATCAAATTCCACCAGTGCCCCACTGAGAAAGATAATACAATGCTTTGGGCTTTAAAAAAAAAACATTTTACCATGGTTTCCTTTCGGCAGTCCCTCTGTTTTTACAGTTGATGTGTGAAACGGATTCTTCTGTCCACTACAAAAGCTTCCCCATCTCGATTGCTGCTTAAGACTGATGCAAGATCCTGGAACAAGAGGTCTATTTATGAAAAAATGACACTGATTAACTCTTTAGTCATATCTCAGTTTACTCACTTACTTATGCCTACTCCTAATAATTCATTTTTCAGATCGTATGAGCAAAATATACAGTGCCTTGCGAAAGTATTCGGCCCCCTTGAACTTTGCGACCTTTTGCCACATTTCAGGCTTCAAACATAAAGATATAAAACTGTATTTTTTTGTGAAGAATCAACAACAAGTGGGACACAATCATGAAGTGGAACGACATTTATTGGATATTTCAAACTTTTTTAACAAATCAAAAACTGAACAATTGGGCGTGCAAAATTATTCAGCCCCTTTACTTTCAGTGCAGCAAACTCTCTCCAGAAGTTCAGTGAGGATCTCTGAATGATCCAATGTTGACCTAAATGACTAATGATGATAAATACAATCCACCTGTGTGTAATCAAGTCTCCGTATAAATGCACCTGCACTGTGATTGTCTCAGAGGTCCGTTAAAAGCGCAGAGAGCATCATGAAGAACAAGGAACACACCAGGCAGGTCCGAGATACTGTTGTGAAGAAGTTTAAAGCCGGATTTGGATACAAAAATATTTCCCAAGCTTTAAACATCCCAAGGAGCACTGTGCAAGCGATAATATTGAAATGGAAGGAGTATCAGACCACTGCAAATCTACCAAGACCTGGCCGTCCCTCTAAACTTTCAGCTCATACAAGGAGAAGACTGATCAGAGATGCAGCCAAGAGGCCCATGATCACTCTGGATGAACTGCAGAGATCTACAGCTGAGGTGGGAGACTCTGTCCATAGGACAACAATCAGTCGTATATTGCACAAATCTGGCCTTTATGGAAGAGTGGCAAGAAGAAAGCCATTTCTTAAAGATATCCATAAAAAGTGTTGTTTAAAGTTTGCCACAAGCCACCTGGGAGACACACCAAACAAGTGGAAGAAGGTGCTCTGGTCAGATGAAACCAAAATTGAACTTTTTGGCAACAATGCAAAACGTTATGTTTGGCGTAAAAGCAACACAGCTGAACACACCATCCCCACTGTCAAACATGGTGGTGGCAGCATCATGGTTTGGGCCTGCTTTTCTTCAGCAGGGACAGGGAAGATGGTTAAAATTGATGGGAAGATGGATGGAGCCAAATACAGGACCATTCTGGAAGAAAACCTGATGGAGTCTGCAAAAGACCTGAGACTGGGACGGAGATTTGTCTTCCAACAAGACAATGATCCAAAACATAAAGCAAAATCTACAATGGAATGGTTCAAAAATAAACATATCCAGGTGTTAGAATGGCCAAGTCAAAGTCCAGACCTGAATCCAATCGAGAATCTGTGGAAAGAACTGAAAACTGCTGTTCACAAATGCTCTCCATCCAACCTCACTGAGCTCGAGCTGTTTTGCAAGGAGGAATGGGAAAAAATGTCAGTCTCTCGATGTGCAAAACTGATAGAGACATACCCTAAGCGACTTACAGCTGTAATCGCAGCAAAAGGTGGCGCTACAAAGTATTAACTTAAGGGGGCTGAATAATTTTGCACGCCCAATTTTTCAGTTTTTGATTTGTTAAAAAAGTTTGAAATATCCAATAAATGTCGTTCCACTTCATGATTGTGTCCCACTTGTTGTTGATTCTTCACAAAAAAATACATAAATATATCTTTATGTTTGAAGCCTAAAATGTGGCAAAAGGTCGCAAAGTTCAAGGGGGCCGAATACTTTCGCAAGGCACTGTATTTTACTTTATCTTTGACGCTATACCAGACAAGGCCTCCGCAGTCTGTAGGGCCGTAGGGAGACCGGGCAGAGGGAGGAGATGACAGAACTTAGAGAACTGATCCACAACGACCAGGATCGCGGTGTTACCCTGTGAGGGTGAATCCACCGACAGGTGCGACCAAGGCCGTTGTGGAACGGGTAAGGGGTGTAGCTTCCCTCTGGGCAGGAGCCTAGGAGCCTTACACCGGGTGCACACCGAGCAAGAGGAAACATAAACCCTCACGTCCTTAGCCAAGGTAGGCCACCAGTACCTCCCGCTCAAACAGCGCACTGTCCGACTGATCCCAGGATGACCAGAGGAGGGTGACGTGTGGGCCCAATAGATCAACCGGTCACGGACAGCAGACGGGATGTACAGACGCCCATCGGAACACTGGACGGGAGCGGGCTCTGCATGTAATGCCTGCTCAATGTCCGCGTCCAGCTCCCACACTACCGGCGCCACCAGGCAGGAGGCGGCGAGTATGGGAGTAGGATCCATGGGCCGCTCCTGTGTCATACAGCCGGGACAATGCGTCTGCCTTCGTTCTGGGAGCCTGGTCTAGAGGAAAGGGTGAACACAAAACGGGTTAAAAACATGGCCCACCTT
This sequence comes from Oncorhynchus clarkii lewisi, assembly GCF_045791955.1. Lineage (NCBI taxonomy): Eukaryota > Metazoa > Chordata > Actinopteri > Salmoniformes > Salmonidae > Oncorhynchus > Oncorhynchus clarkii. The sequence goes on from NC_092165.1 coordinate 29,667,191, forward strand.
ACCTGGCAAGGGTTCAGTCTCCTCGCTGCCCGGCTGTACTCCAGATTTCTGTGTTCAGTCCAGATGAGAAAAGGGTGTTTAGCCCCCTCAAGCCAATGTCTCCACGACTTCAAGGCCTTGACGACAGCCAACAGCTCCCGGTCCCCCACATCATAGTGTCGCTCCGCCAGGCTGAGCTTCTTCAAGAAGAAGGCACAGCGGCGGAGCTTCAGTGGCGTACCGGAGCCCTGAGAGAGCACAGCTCCTATCCCAGCCTCGGACGCGTCCAACTCCACTAAGAACGCCAAAGAGGGATCCGGATGGGTCAGCACGGGAGCCGAGGTAAACAGCCCTCAGGTGACTAAAAGCCCTGTCCACCTCAGCTGACCACTGCAAACGTACTGGGTCCCCCTAACCATGTTACGTTAGCTAATTCTAAACCCAATCATAACCCTAACACTTTAACTACTTAGCTAGCATGTTACAGTGCCTTGCAAAAGTTTTCACCCTGTTCTTGGCATTTTTCCTATTTTGTTGCATTTCAACCTCTAATTTTTGGGGGATTTCATGTATTGGACGTACACAAAATAGCCCAAATTGGTGAAGTGAAATAAAAAATAAAAAACTTGTTTAAAAAAACAACAAAAAATGTACAACGGAAAAGTGGTGCGAGTATATGTATTCACCCCCTTTGCTATGAAGCCCATAAATAAGTTCTGGTGCAACCAATTACCTTCAGAAGTCACATAATTAATTAAATAAAGTCCACCTGTGTGCAATCTAAGTGTCACATCATCTGTCACATGATCTCAGTAGATATATACACCTGTTCGGTAAAGGCCCAAGAGTCTGCAACACCACTAAGCGAGAGGCACCACCACGCAAGCGGCACCATGAAGACCAAGGAGCTCTTCAAATAGGTCAGGGACAAAGTTGTGGAGAAGTACATAGAAAAATATAGAAAAATATCAGAAACTTTGAACATCCCATGGAGCACCATTACATCCATTATTTAAAAAAGGAAAGTATATGGCACCACAACAAACCTGCCAAGAAAGGGCTGCCAACCAAAGCTCAAATATCACAGATCAGGCAAGGAGGGCATTAATCAGAGAGGCAAGAAAGAGACCAACGATAACCCTGAAGGAGCTGCAAAGCTTTTATGGAGTATCTGTCCATAGTACCACTTTAAGCTGTACACTCCACAGACCTGGGCTTTATGGAAGATTGGCCAGAAAAAAAAGCCATTGCTTAAAGAAAGAAATAAGCAAAAAGACTTCCCAAACATATGGAAGAAGGTACTCTGGTCAGATGAGACTAAAATTTAGCTTTTTGGCCATCAAGGAAAACGCTGTCTGGCACAAACCTAACACCTCCCTTCATCCTGAGAACACCACCAGTGAAGCATGTTTGTGGCAGCATCATGCTGTGGGGATGTTTTTCATCGACAGGGACTGGGAAACTGGTCAGAATTGAAGGAATGATGGATGGCGCTAAATACACAGAAATGATTGAGGGAAACCTGTTTGTCTTCCAGAGATTTGAGACTGGGACAGAGGTTCACCTTCCAGCAGGACAATGACCCTAAGCATACTGCTAAAGCAAGACTCTAGTGGTTTAAGCGGAAACATTTAAATGTCTTGGAATGGCCGAGTCAAAGCCCAGACCTCAATCCAATTGAGAATCTATGGTATGACTTAAAGATTGCTGTTCACTAGCAGGAACCCATCTAACTTGAAGGAGCTGAAGCAGTTTTGCTTTGAAGAATGGGCAAAAATCCCAGTGGCTAGATGTGCCAAGCTTATAGAGACATATCCCAATAGACTTGTAGCTGTAATTGCTGCAAAAGGTGGCTCTAAAAAGTATTGACTTTGGGGGATGAATAGTTATTTATGCACGCTCAAGTTTTCATTTTTTTTGTAAAATGTCTTGTTTGTTTCACAATAAAAAATATTTTGCATCTTCAAAGTGGTAGGCATGTTGTGTAAATCAAATGATGCAAACCGCCCCAAAAAATATTTTAATTCCAGGTTATAAGGCTTACAAAATAGGAGTAATTTCTGACAAACATACCAAACCCCGTAGAAATATTTAAAAAATGAAGAAGCTTTAAGGAGAATGAGAAAACAGTAGAAATATATAAGAATAATTATGTGTGGAGTTCTAGAGTAATTGAAAAAATTCCACCCTACAATCAAGGCTGCATTACGTTTGAAAGAAAATGTAATTACATTAAAAATCAATCCATTAACAGATGTTTTACAATCTGCCACCACTCTGTGTTGGAGTGTAATATTGTACGTACCAAATGGCACCCTATTTAATATGTAGTGCACTCCTTTTAACCAGGGACCATAGGGCTTGGGTCAAAAGTAGTGGACTATACATGGAATAGGGTGCCATTTTGGACAAACAGTGATGTATATACACTAGATGACTGACCTGTTTTGAAGCCACCTATAGAAATATTTTGGAACCTATAGAAATACATTTAAGAATGTCTACATTTGTTTTCCTTTATTCGATTACAGACACCTTAATGCATATTTGAAATTGTTACGTGAGCTGAACAGAATTTTAAAAAAAATTACAACTATTTCCTTAAAGTATAATTTTTTGAAAGTTCTAATGTTAATGTTCCCAATACAATTTTTTTATTTTTTTTTATTAAATACATGCAATTTTGTCCTTGAACCATTTAATTGAAATACTGTACAATTCCATTCATTCCTGTGGAGGACTGTTTCTTCTGGGGAGTGCCATTATGGCCAACCGGTGGTTTCAAAGACTCTCATTGGCCAATACATAGCATGAGCAATCAGGGCTTTGCATACATCATTGGATATAGCCTTAGACTGGAATGCGTTCAAACTAATCAAACTGTTTACAGCGTGCACTCTTTATTTCCTTACAGAGCCTGGGATATCTGACTTGACAGCCTTATGTAGTTGTCAATAGCAGTGGATTAGGAATGTCGTAAAATGAGATCACAGCCTCACAGCAGTATGTACTGACTACTGTAGTGTAGTGGTAAGAGGTTGAGTATACTGTAGACTTATGAGACGCTAGTGGCAATTACTAGGTCACCATTGAAGCTTTACTTTGTATAGTATATAATGTTGGGTATATATTGGTTATTCTTAATGTATAAGGTGTACATTTATCTTCAATATAGGACTGGTAATAGTATGTATATTTTTCTTTCCAGTCAACACATAGCAATACCAATTTTATTTTTATTTGCTTGTGTTGCATACAAAATGTTATTAAATATTTATTCAAGAAAATGTCAACATCATCTTCTGTCAAACAACATATCATAAGATTGATGTCTTCTAAACGAGGCAATATGTTTGAATTTGAAAGAGATTGACAGCTCAGCAATTCATTTTCAAACTCATCCCACACAAAGTTATTTGAAGTTCTTATTAGCATATGAAAATCAAGAAATGTTACAAAGAAGGCTTACATTTCTCAAAGGAGACTATTTGAAATTCATCTGTAGCCATGAAATGCTTTGAAAGGCTGGTCATGGCTCACATCACCACCATTATCCCAGACACCTTGGACCCTCTCTGGCCCGAACAGATCCACAGATGAAGCAATCTCTATTGCACTCCACACTGCCCTCTCCCACCTGGAAAAGAGAAACACCTACAGTACCAATCAAAAGTAATGATGGACTGTCATTTTTCTTTGCTTATTTGAGCTGTTCCTGCCATAATATGGACTTGGTCTTTTACCAAATAGGGCTATATTCTGTATACACCCCTACCTTGTCACAACACAACTAATTGGCTCAAACACATTAAGAAGGAAAGAAATTCCACAAATGAAGGCACACCTCTTAATTCAAATGCATTCCAGGTGACTACCTCGTGAAGCTGGTTGAGAAAATGACAAGAGTGTGCAAAGCTGTCATTAAGGCAAAGGGTGGCTACTTTGAAGAATCTCAAATATAAAATGTAATCCCTTGAATTTGTAGATGTGTCCAAACTTTTGACTGGTACTGTAGGTGATAATGCTGTTCATTGGTTATAGCTCAGCGTTCAACACCACAATGCCCTCCAAGCTCATCACTAAGCTCAGGACCCTGGGACTGAACACCTCCATCTGCAACTGGATCCTGAACTTCCTGACGGGCCGCCCCCAGGTGGTGAGGGTAGGCAACAACAAATCCGCCACGCTGAACCCTCAACACGAGGACCCCTCTGGAGTGCGTGCTTAGTCCCCTCCTGTACTCCCCTCCAACACCATTATTAAGTTTGCTGACGAGACAATGGTGCCTGGCCAGATCACTGACGACGATGAGCCAGCCTATAGGGAGGAGGTCAGAGACCTGGTATTGTGGTGTCAGGACAACAACCTCTCCCTCAACATCAGCAAGACAAAGGAGCTGATCGTGGACTACAGGAAATGAAGAGACGAGCACGCCCCTTTCCACATTGACGGGGCTCTAGTGGAAAGGGTGGAGAGAGTCATGTACCTCTGTGTCCACATCATAAGGAATGATCATGGTCCACACACACCAACACAGTCATGGATAAGGCACAACAATGCTTCTTCCCCCTCAGGAGGCTGAAAAGATTTGGCATAGGCCCTCAGATCCTCAAAAGGTTCTATAGCTGCACCATTGAGATAATCTTGATTGGCTGCCTCACCACTTGGTATGTCAACTGCTTGGCATCCGACCTCAAGGCACTACAAAGGGTAGTGCATACGGCCCTGTACATCACTGAGGCGAAGCTCTCTGCCATCCAGGACCTCTATACCAGGCGGTGTCAGAGGAGGCTCTAAAAATTGTCAAAGACTCCGGCCACCCACTCTGCTACCACACGGGAAGCGGTACCAATGCACCAAGTCAGGACCCCGAACAGCTTCTATCCCCAAGTGATAAGACTGCTAAATAGTTAGTTATATAGCTAACCAATAGCTACCCTGACTATCTGCATTTACCCTTTCTGTACTAACTCTTTTGAATCATCACATACACTACTGCTGCTGTTTATTATCTATCCTGTCGCCTAATCAGTTTATCCCTACTTACATATGTGTACATTCAGTATCTGCCTCAATTACCTTGTACCCCTGCATATCGACTCGGTACTGGTACCCTGTGTATATAGCCATTATCATTGTGTATTTAATATTTTTCAATTTTTTCAATTTTTTTCTCTCTGCATTGTTGGGAAGGGCCCATACGTAAGCATTTCACTGTTAGCCTACACCTGTTGATTACAAAGCATGTGACAAACACAATTTGATTCGATGACATGTTTAATGAAAATGTTCAACTGAAGGTATTGAACGTTTCATTAGCTTCTCAGTCAACCCATTATTTTACAGACCTGGATTCAAATACTATTCAAAATCATGTTAAATACTTTACCTGGGCATGATTGGGCTTGTCTGGAGCAATGGAGCCAATAGAACATTTGCAAAAGTGCAAACCTGGCCCATCTGGCACTACAGGTAGGCTAAAGCAAATACTGAAAGCATTTGAAAGATTTCAAATAGTATTTGAACCCAGGTATGAACGACATCGAGTCATTTAAGAAAGATGGATTAGGGAAGTTATTAACCAGAAGAAGAATCTTCCTTTAGTAATGAGAGTCTAGTAAGCAGAACATTGATGTCAGCTCTGCTGTCAGTTCCGTGCTCGCCTCTCAGAGCTGCGTCATAATAGTGAGGTTGAGGGGAGAAGCCAGACGCTGTCCTGTCGATTTCAGAGTGAGACCACACTCCTAGTCAGACATGTACGTACGAGTTTCCTTGCAACAACCATAGACATGTCCAGGCACAGAGTACACAGATTATCTGACACCATGAGCACTGTCCTGTTAACGGTTGACTGCATAGTCCATTAGTTTCAATGAATCCAATTTTCTCTCGCCTGTCATAACGTTCCCTGGGCTCATTTTCATCTGGATGTTGGGTTGCAAATATGAAACTTGGAATTATCTACACTGCCACAGTTTGGACAATCAAAATGAGTTGGTTAAATCTAGCATTTCATTCTATCTTTGATCAAACGGCCCACCACAAATTACATCCACCAAGTCATCCATTATGGCTCTACTACTCTCAGCTTGCAAACTGAGGGCTGTTTGAATCAAAATGGGTACATAAAACACAATCATAACTTGAGAAGTGCTGTTACAGACCCTCCCATAGGCATTTCTGAAGAAAAAGGGAATGTGAACAATCAAGGTGACAGACATCTAAGACATTTTTGTGGGGCTTTGTCTGCAGTGATGACTCATAAAGACAGGAGGAGAGGACTCAATGTTGATGGAAGGCTGAACTCTCTTCCCTGGATCAAAACAAGTAGTATCTCTAGTGCACCATATCTGACATAAAAATATGAAAAACACTCTCTTGCGGTTGATTACCATGCAAGGACACACAAGATCCTCCAGCGAAACAACTTTCTGTACCTTTAGGACATTTTTTAGGGAGTTTTAGTTTCATGATCTGTATTATCTGAGGGTGTAGGAGAAAAGATAAAAGGGAAATACGTGTAAAAGGCAGGTGTTTCTGTCTATGTTATTGTCTTGAAATATACAGTGCATTCAGAAAGTTTTCAGA